>NC_037591.1:20206818-20364318 GCF_003073045.1 Pomacea canaliculata | reverse complement strand
ATGAACAGGTACTTACCACTCTTCGATACTCATGCATACACAAGCACATACCTACATAAACAACCACTCACAGTCATGCGATGACAGGTCCGCACGCGCTCACACAACACAGATAAACGCGTGCGCGCGCACACATCACGCTGACACAGGAAGAGTTACACACGACAGGTCTCGCCGTGCCCCATTACAAAATCTTCTGTAACACACTGTAACACGTGGCTGTACCACACTGCAAACTCTCATCACACACAGTTACAAATGGCATCGCACCGCCTCGCAAACCTAACGTCCGCCAGAAGAAGAAGTCGAATAACATCGGTTCCGGCTGACTGCACATGACAAGTCTCAAGTGCCGCCTGGGCGCCATTCTTCTGTCAAGTAAATCTGCTCCTCAGGCCATTAAGCCGAGGGCTTATGAAGATTAACTGGTATTCATGATGTCCTGACAAGGCTTCCCCAGCGCCGTCTATAGCCGTTTGTCGGAGTGGTTGACCGTGTTAGTCTCGTCCATGGCCTGCGCAGTGAGGTGTGACCGGTGTTGGATGTTGTGATGACAAGCTCGCGGATCGTAGAGTTGTCTGTCTTGAGAGCACGTTCCCTGCAAAAGCTTGGAGGTGACGGGAGGGACACCACAATGCAGCCGTCAGTTAGCAGAGCGTTTTTGTGCCTCTTGACCGGGTGGATGGCCGATGTTATGGTGGTACAAACAATACACGGGGGAAGAGGACGTTGCAAGCAGCCTGAACCCTTTTCCAACCCACCTCCCATTCCTCAACTTGGTGTACAAGTGGTGTCCCAGTATCCACAGACAACAAATAGAGTTCAAGAGGTGTCGCAGTGTCAACAGACATAGTTCAGGATCCATAATATAGGAGACATGTTGATGGCTCCCTAGCGACTGTTGGCAGAGAGCGAAAGAAAGAAAAAGATACTGTCTCACACACAGGGGTACTTTTATTGGGTTTTAAACAACTGTCATATCTTATTATCTTTACAGTACAGACACGCTGACACACCACCAAACAAATAGATACTTCTGTTCTTCGGCCGACATTTTTCTCTGCGGTGTCACTACCACTCCACTAATGAGTATCAAAGTATAACTTATTTAATATAAAATATTTAACTCGGACAATCAACAAAGGTTCTTAATCTAGAAAATGTCGACAGGTAGAGAGAGCAGAGACGTGTTCACTCTCGTGTCTGAGAAGACGTGTAAGGTGTGAAATGTGAGAGAAGTCACGAGGGAGGTTGGTGGAGGGTGCAGGGGAAGGGAGGTGAGCACGAGGGACATGGCGCTGATCACGTGGGTCGCTTTGACCGGCCGGCAAGCCTTAGTAGATTATTTCCCAGCTTTGACTGCAGCCAGTTAATTATTCACACGTTCGTCACTGTGCTAAGTCATTAGAGAGGAAGTAAATGAATAATTTAGAAACTGAATACCATTGGAAATCAGCAGCGGAGGGGAGATAGTCAATACGGAAATGCTCACCGGAACATCGAACCAAGAAGATAAACGGTTGAAGTGGCTGCTCCCTGTATATTCTCCTAGTGTTTCCGCCATTCATAGCTGTGAGTGTCAGTACAATGCAGTACAATGCAGTACAATGCAGTACAATGCAGGTATCAGTGTACCCAAGCACCGTGCAGGTAGCGGCACACCTCAGGTGGTGTTAGGTGGCGGTACGAATCCCACCTTTACTCGGGACGGATTTATGTCTGTCGACTAAAGGAATCTTCACGCCCTCACCATGATTGTCATCTATCCAAGCAACGGCTGAGTGTTGAGTCCTCATGACCCTTCCCGCCAACCCCAACGAAAGCTCATCTTGTATCACATGTCACACAACCGAACTTGACCAAACCAGAAGTAATCCAGAGAGTTTACCCGAAACCAGTCTGATTGATGATGTCATCTGTAGACAGCTGAAGGGTTATGAGCATGTCGTATATTTTAGATATTATCATAAAAGAAGATGACAAATAATGTCACAGCTGCAGTTTAAATGTTTCGTGAAAATATAAATGTTTCTCAGTTGGATTATGCGGTTTCTGATAATTGAGATGACTGGATAACTGAGAGAAACAGATTTATATTTTCATTAAACATTTTCGCGAAAGCATGTGCCAGTGTAAATGAGATATTTTGTCTATATCTATTTTTAGCACCATGACCGACCAGGACTTGGAGGAATTTTCGGTAGCCCTTGGCAACTGTTACTCAGAATGTGACCACTGGGGCTAACAACGAGAGGATGACGTCACATGAGGACAGCTCTGACCCACAGAAACTCCTCAATTCAGCCATAACCGCTGGTGACGTCACAAGAATCCTCCGCCTTCTCGACGACCAGCGCGTGGACTTGGACAGGCGAGAGGCAGTGTACGACCATCAAACGCCGCTCATGAGGATGTGCCACATGGACACTGAGGCCGAGAGTCGCAGCGCCCTCGTGCAGAAGCTGGAGGTGTGCGCCTGGAACCCCAACGTGCAGGACGCCACGGGCCGCACCCTCCTCATGCACGCCTGCATCGCCGACAACCTGGAGGCCGTCCTCATGGCCTTGGAGAACGGATGTGACGTCAGTCTCCGGGACAAGGACGTAACTCCGCGGTCGTGTACGCTATCCGACACGGCAACGAGGAGATCCTGGGACTGATTCTCCAGCAGGAAGAGTGCTCTTCCCTCTTGTCGCAAACAAACAATCTGGGTAAGTGAGTCACGTGCTGTCACCTTTCTGAATCATGATAGTACACTGAGGTGCGTGCAGGACAAGATGGAGAGTGAGCCATTCACAGACAGAAAGAAAGCAAAACATTTCACGATTGCACTAACCTATCTTTATGTTCCAGTGATCAAAATACTACATTCTTACTGAAACTTGATAAATATTAGAGTGTCACAATCAACAACTGTATTTTGACTTACAAGTATTATTATAGTGAAGGAAGTCATGGACAGTCTAATACTATATTCTATTTTAAGACGGAGTTCTGAAGATGAATGTTTCATTCACAAGTTATGCTGACAGTCGTCAATGTGTGTCAGAGTGTCGGTTACAGCTCTAATCAGTAACCCATACCTACCCTCCCATCCGTCTCACGCCAATCCCAGTCAGAGGATGTGTTCAGGGGTGTGAGTCACGCTACCACCCAGGAAGCGACAATGCACACGTCGTCTAATTAATTAACTGAACAACTCGAAGACAGTAAATATTTTAGAGACAGGGAGGGGATGATGGAGTAATGAGGGGGGAACAGTCATGCAGGGAAGAAAGACTCGGTGAAATGCGGATAAAAGAGATGCGACGAAAGGGAAAAAGATAAGAGCGACGAAGACTGCAATCTTAAACTGTAATCGTAAACTATAATCTGTACTCGTAAATTGTAACTGAACAGTGTAACTGTAAACTGTAATATGTAGCCATCCCATCAGTAGATTTTTTGCTTTTATAAAAGTTTAAAATCAGCGCCACCTTCTTTAAAAAAACAGAAACAACTCCCATCGCATTTGAGGAGCCAATAACAAGCACAGACTTCAACATCGTATGAAAAAAATTGCAGTCGACATGAAAGAAAAACAATTGTCTTATAATCCTATTCATCTGTGCACATGTTTATAAATATAAATTGAAAGAAATGAAGTTAGAATTAAATTGGTTGCCTATTAACCACCAGTTTTTGTCGAATGTGTTACTATCTTTGATTCAGGTCAGACACCTCTCGAAATAGCGCAGACTGAAGGACACGCATCCATGACATCCTGCTTGCAGTCTCTGTTTCCTCCTCAACGGTCTCCCAGCAACAGAAGGTTGACCTGGACGAGAACAGACAGCAAGCAAAAGCCACTGCTGCTGCCTCCAAAGAGAGGGAAAAAAACGCTTTCCCCTCGAATAGGACACAAGCTTCTCCCCCAGTCGCACGAAGGAGGGCAGCAATCTTTCCTCCACAAACCTACAGGATTGCACGAGGGCCGCAGTGGAGGCAACAGGTTAAAGACGGTCAACAACACGGTCCACACAGACGGTTTGCAGTCGCCACGCAGGCGGTCACAGGGCGTGACGTCAGATCCCCGACCAGCGCCATCTCACGAGCCCGACAGAGGGCTTGGCGAGGGCGTCACAGCACCGCGTGCGAACGCCGCGCGGCAAAGCTTCGTGAATCTCTTCAAGTCGGGATCCCGTCAGCAAGGGGCAGGCGACTGCGACCACCCTGGCGACGTCTTGTACAATGCCATCCACACCGACAGGCCGTTTGTGCGCAGCCGCAAAGATTCAGTTTCGCTTCCGGACCTTCGCAATTTAAAAGGAAAACTCGTGACTTCCGGTGACGTCACGCCATCTGCGAGCGAGTCATCGGCTCAGCCGGAAGCTGGAAACATTAAGGAGGACGACGAGGAAAACGAGGCTTCAGCTGAGGGTGAGTTGTACCACCACAAGACAGGGAGGAAGTCGTGTGGACTGCCGCCTATTCAAACTAACATGGCAGACGCAGAGAACAGAAAGGACAAAGGTCACCAGTACCCCCGCACTAAAAAGCAGGTCAGCAGTGACGACATTTTGCTGAGGAGTCTCATTTACTGACCTGTTCACACCAGCAAGTGGACAGACTCCAGCGGCGGCTGACCACAGATCCAGACACTCGACGTGTAGTGTGTAGCATGTAGCAGACGGATTACAACTCAGATGTAGTGGAGGTGGTTGGCCGATTCTCTCAGTGAAGACCTGAATGTACTGCGCTGAACAGATGCCACGAACTCACTGCTTACTCATGGACTGTGCCAGACAATGTCTATACGGCCTCGTGGATTCTAGTGGCTGTTACAAGTGGTTGGAGTAATGTAAGTAATGTAAGCCCTGGGCATGTCCAGACAAGTAGGAACTGAAAATGTGGATTCGTTTTTAGCGGACCATCACCTGCAGTACCTCAAGTGCTTGATTTACTAGCAACAAAGTGAAAAGGTTTCTAAGGAGTCTAACAAGTTAGAGACCATTTGAATGGTGGACTGGATTCCAGTAACCCCGGGTTAGCCCAGGGGCAGTCTTTGTCCGTCTTTTCGTCATTTCCTGCGTAACACGATACGACAGACAAAACACGAGATCACATTGTATGTCAGTGTGTTTTGAAGCCACAGATACAACAATATCATTTTTCATAAGCTATATTTACGATGAATCTGGCCTCGGACAATGCAATAATATATATATATGCATGTATATACATCAACACATTATATTGCAATAAAGGGATATATTCGGAATATGAAACAAAAAGTCAAACCTGCCAAGCGCCACTAATGCAATGATGATCACTCCAGATGATGCAATGTTCACTTTGTGTTGTGCAAAAAGTCCTTTAAAACATGGAGATGGTGGCCATAGGATGAGGGGTGCGAGAGATTTGTGTGATGGGAGAAATAATTTGAAAGGAAGGTTTGCGTATATTGTAACACTGGAACCTTTAGATATATTGATCTTCACAGGCACTTTGTTAGTTTGAAAAATGCGGATGTAAAGAAAGTATTGCTACAAGTGACGAGCGCGGTGTGATGCAAGGTGTAACTGACTGCGATGTTCAAGTCGAGAGAGCACGCAGCTCTTAGTCACCACCGGTGAGTGTCCATCAGCTGGGGAAGTTGCAGCAGGTATACAAAGTCTTTCAAAATTTATTTTTAATCAAAATAAGCAAAATATTATGAATGCATCAAAGCACCACCAATCATTTGTGCATAATATATTCCCCATGTCGTGTTGCCATGATGGACAATAGTCAACCTGACAGTCAACCTGGTTTACCTGACATTAGTGTGTTCAGGTATCAGCTGTGCTGGTGGTGTTCTCTGCTATAGTCATAGGTTTTAGTAGTTTGCTCTTATCAGTGTGTTTGTTTACTGTTGGCTGTTGTCAATGCGCTAGTTTGATCGCTATTTGAAAAACACTGCACGTCCAGCTAACAGCCATACAAGTTCACATCAGTTTACATCAGTTTACATCAGTTTCCTCGTCACCAAACGAATTGTTTGTACAACAGAGGAAAGCAGGAGCTACACTTACTTTCCTTAATAAAGCGCTCATTGAATCACAAATCATCTTTGCCCACCAGCAGTGGACAGGACTGAAATTGGTTTTGAAGATTCAATCAAGGGCAAAACAAGGGACATAAAACAGCAGTTATATAAATCTTTGATTTTTAATTTTCAAGCCGTGTCTTGTCTTAAACGAGAGTCTGTCACATACCTTTCGTGTAGCACACTTTTGTTGCTGTTACAACTTTGTTATTATTTTGTATATAAATGATGGGAATAATAAAAATATGCAAGGAAATGAGAGGCTTGGATTCATGTTTCATTACATGACCAGGACAGTCAAACAGTCACAGGCTCCCAGCACGGGGCGACACGACAGGACTCCACATCTGAGCTGTGGCAACTATTTATTACTAGGTGTCCTATTGAAGTTATATCCTACAAACAAAATCAGTTTTACAGACGTGTTTGTTAAAGAAGTTTTTTCTAAAAGTCACGAAAAACAATTTTGACAACTAATTTTTGGAAAATAATCTTTTATAATCAGAACGCCAAGCAGAAAACAGTTTTATTCAGGAACATTTAATATCATTAACAACCTGCACTTTTACAATATGAGGCTTTATAAATTTTGATTGTAATTTCAGACCCATCTCAACGTTCTATTTTCCTCGTCGACAAAATTGCTGCCACCATATTCTTCCACAGAGTGGATTGAAATTGTTTGATATTTGAGCATACTAGTGCCCTACAGCCCTAGGGAGCTCTGCATGATGGCAAGCAGCGAAAACGCTGTTTCAAAAGAGAGTTTTTATTAAAAGTGCTTTCCAAGTATCATTTCTCTCTTGATGCTGTCAGGAACCTTTCACTTGGCAGACAAAATGTCTCTCCTTCCATGGTGCGCTGCTATTCAAGCGCGAATCTGTAAAGCATACAAACATATTTTCAACACTTGTCTATCAGACAGTTCACATCAAGCATCTCTACCAGGCTACAGTAGTGTTTCCGCTCATGTACAACTCACTCCTGAGAAATAATGGTTTCTTTCAACATCCGTGTGTTCTTGTGTGTGCACGTGTGTGTGTAGTTTTTTGTTTGTTCATTTGTTTTCACGTATTTGTCTCCTTTCCCAACTGTTATTTTTTCTTTGTTATGTCGTTATATATATTATTTTGTTTACTTTTAAATTTCTCATGCCATATCACTATATTTTATTGCAAAAAGCTCATAAATCTGTCAAGTATGATACCATAGTCTTAATTCATTATTAATTCCAGATAAGCACCAAAGCGTTTATTGTCCTTCATTGTTAACATGACATTCTTATGAAATAAAAGAAGTGTTTGGCAAGTGGTGTGTTTCCTGCTTTCAATTAGCTTTGATATGGATATTAAACAGTGTTATGTACTTTTCCGTTTAACCTTTTAGTCAGTTATTGTCGCGAGATGAAACGGACAGTCACGTGAGATAGAGGATCGTAGTTTCGCTCACCATTTCGTTCCAGTCTTGTAAGGGAGACAACCGTCTAAAAATGATAAGTGATAAAGTTGTGGATGGTCTCCCCTGTACCTCCTCTGAACATTCTGGGGTTCCCCCCCCCCCCACCACCACCACCACCAAACCCTTAGGTTTAAAACGTCAATAAAACAAGAGGCATTTCGAAGTTGAAAGTGAACAAGACTGTCATTATTTTATATTTATTTCCACGGTAATCATTTTTCATGTATTTTCTTTTTTTAATTCACGTGTAAAATAAAAACATTTGTGCAGATTAGTTTTGACATTTTATGGAAAAATTTTGAGAGATAAAGGGGAACATCAAATAAATTGCATGTTTGCGACCCTTATTATTTTTACAATGTGATCAACGACCTCTTTTACCTCTTTCAAAATACGTTATCAGGATGAAATATATATATATTCCAGATTGCTTCAGTCTTTCACAGACTGATGGTATGAACACACAGACAGACACATTATCACACACATAGCTGAGATAGATATTTAAAACTTTCTGAAATGCACTCACATATACAGGGCCTTGCGGGCAGACAGACGAAGCATTTGTCTAGGGCCCCGCGTTTTTCATTAATATGGTAAATATATAAGTATATGCTTAAATTAATCCTATGCCTCGGACCCCACTGGGGCTAAGAATGGGCTTCCACATGTAGAACACGTGTTTAAAATCTCTGTCTCTCTCACACACACGGACACACAGCACTTGCTGCAACAAACACACAGGTAAGCCTGCGATCTGCTATCACCTGTCAGTTTAGTAGGTCAGATATCATGCATGGTGTGTACATACGTACATGATGTGTAGATACCTGCATGGTGTGTACATCCGTCGTGACGAGCAACAAGTTGACTCGCAGATTCAGCTGAGACACAAACACAATTATGAGAGGCGCATTGTGACTCTGTCCACGTGACTCGTGCGAGAGGTCGTGACGGGCTCCAACAGTGAAAAGTTTACGAGCGGCGACAGGGAATACGAAATGCAGCAGATGCCACTCAGCCCACAGCAGCAGGGAGGAGACAGCAGCCTGTGTGTAGAGGCCACACCAGTGTCAACATGACCACCAGAGACATGGAGGTCACCACAGTGAGTATACTGTCTGTCATCAACTGTCAGCGTTAGTCGGAGCTTGTACGTGATGCCAACAACCAGAGGTCAGAGTGCGCCCTAGTTAGCACGTCACGGGCTGTCAACACTCACATATGTTGGCAGTTGGGAAGAAGTAAGAAACAGGATTTGACTAGAGGCTTGCATTAACAAAATTCATGCTTTAATAGATAACATCGGTTTCTCCTCTTTCTCTCTCTCTCACCATAACGCTGCCTCTCTCGCTTCTTAGACACACACATACTCGGTCAACAGTCATTTCGCCCCACAGTCAACCCACAGTCAATTCGTCAGTTCGTCCAGCTATGTCCATTTCGTACCAGTTAAGATCATTTTGTCCCAAGAACGAAAGTCGAATGTTCCCAGTGCCAAGACTGTCAACATGTTGTTGCAAGTGTCGACTCGGGCAGGGACTGGGCTGAAGGTGCTGAGTCACGGGATCCATTTCCCGTCCGCCTCTCTCTCTCTCCACATCAGTACAGACAGAATTAGGTTTTGTCTTGATTAGCTTCTCTGCCATAGGTACCAGCGTATCACAGCCAAATGGTGGATCATCCAAGTGGACATTATCATTAATCGATTAATCATCTTTAATCACTTGTACAAGCTGACAGGGAAATAGTTATTTTCACAATATAAATTACTACTGAGATGTTACACGTACGTGTCTACAAAATAACTCTTGCATAACAATTTCAGTTATCCGAAGAATGTAAACTTTGAACGTGTGTTCAAATCTCTTTAACTACTGTAGACGAAGCTTTCTATTGTGTCTCTCAGTACTTGGCCGACTTTCTGGCTTATCTAACCGAATTTAGTTTCTCACTTTGCGAATAATTTGTTGTTGAAAAGTTGTGCGTTTTCGAAAGATTTTCTCATTTACACTTATAACCTTAACCTTTACGCTCTACAACGACCATAATAACAAAACTGTGAGCAGCTGACTGGATGCTGAGAGAGATACACACAGAGACAAAGAGAAACACAGAGAGAGGGAAGGGTAGTGAGAGAAAGATAGGGTGAGAACTGTGCCTGTAGACAACATGGACAGAGACATATATTTAAGAAGTCTGGGTCAATAACTGTGCAAAACATGAGTCCTCCGTGTATCTTGTGACATCCACTCTCATTGGAGTGTAGTGCACTGTGATATGAGAGCCACACATAGTGGAACGACCGAGGCATTCTTTGAAGTGCGTGTCTGTGTGTGTTGGGGGGTGGGATATCTTTCGTTCACACTCGATAATTACCACTTCACTAGTGAACATCAAATGCATTTTGAAGAGTCATTATGGCTCCATAAACGATGTATCGTTTTCTATATCGTGTTCTATATGTGGAAGCCCGTTCTTAGCACCAGTGGGGTCCGAGGCATAGGGATTAATTTGAGCATATATATCCGTCCCTCTAATTTAGCACACACACACACACACAAACATACACAAACACACATTTCTTTTCTTAGTTCCATGAGCTGAGAAAGTGAGAGAAAAAAAGGATTGTGTGCAGTGAATGATATTGTAAAAGCAAACAATAAGAAACTAGAATTATCATGATCTTGAAGGCGCGTCACATCCTATCTCTTCTAAGACGTCGGTAACCATGACGACAGTCAACATCTCGCAAACACCGCCTCCAGCAGGAGGAGGGAAGCCAACTGTTGTGTGTTCTGTGGTTTTGTGACACCGGGGGCCAGTCATACTTATGGTGATTTAGAATATAACAAGGGGAGAACCTGAATAACTAAAGTTATGCGATCTGCGGCACACTTGTGGTGGCGGCGCTGCTGTTCCTCTGCTTGTGCAGACAGGAGTGTGATGCAAATATCGTCGACAGCAGTAATGAACTGACTTAAAACATGGACCCCACTCTGTCCTCGCCCCGCTGCTTGTCACGTGTCCTGAGTGACCCCAAAGTCTCTTCTCACTGGAGCCTTCTACTTCTACTGTCACTAACCCTCCCATGCAGAGCTGCTGGGGTACCCGGCCACCCGGGACTGAGGGACGAGGTGCCAACAACTGCGGCATCGTCTGAGCCTGCCAACTCTCACATTCTTCCTTCAACATAAAGGCCTGCAAGTTGTATGATTTATCATCTTTCTTTCTTTTTCTTTCTTCACGTACACTTGCTTTACCGGTCATGGCAGTCCTTCACTTTGTGACCGTTGTCGCTTGCTGCAGCGGTTGGTGTACATTTAGTCTAACAAGTTGTGCACTACACTTGCTTGAAATATTTGCAAGAAAATCCTTTTCTGACTTATTTTTGAAGCCGTGATTAATGTTTTAAAATATATTTCTGCCTCTCGCAATTCACACTATGGTTTGGTTTCATGTAAGCAACGATCTATTTAATGGTTCTGAACATAAGGTGTGCTGTTGTTCTCATTTTGTTTACTGCTGTGCTCAGAAGACAGAAGGAGGACAGCAACGATCTACGTAAGGGTTTTAACATAAGCTGTGTTGTTGTTCTGATTGTTGACTGTTGTGCTCAGAGAGGAGGAGGACAGGCGTCCCGGGACTTGTTTGACAAGAGCGTGTTAACTGAATATTTCCTGTTTACGTAGAAAGCTCGGAGAGAGTTGACAGTGTCAGCTGAGAGGTGTCACAGACAGTGTCAAGTGACAGGTGTCTGTGGCAAAACATCTTGACACCTGACTATTAAACAATAAGTGTTAGCCCCTTTCTATGATGGCATTGTCATCTGGCTAATGGACGTCGATGCAAGTGATTTTGATAAGGAAGGAATTATTGTTCAGAAAATTAGTTTTGTCTTAACAATATTTAGACAATATTTCTATATTTCCGGTTAAATAATTGTTGGCCTTACAACAAACCCACTTTTTAATTTCGTGTTTATCCAAGTTAAACGAACTTCATATCATGAAATCATCCATCAGATATTTGCGTTGGACCAACATATGAATAATTACTTGTGCAGAAATACCAGAGCATATCCAGTGAAAAGACCAACTTCCATGACATGGAGTCCAAGACCTTGCAAGCGACCATCGTACCATCGCGAGGGGTGAGTTCTGCTCAGTGTTCTCATCACACTTGGCCACTTGAGGCACACGCTCGTGCCTAGGAAAACTGCTGTGCTTTCCAGATGTTAATCTACATTCAATAAAATGTCAGGATTTAACGAGACTAACAGATGCCATGTCATGACTCTAACAAGGCTGCCATTTCCATACTGCGATATGGCCACAGAATGTTTAGCCAGTGTGCAGCGAAACAATGGAACTCTCTCCCTTTCCACATCCGCCACTTACCCACCATTGAATTTTTTAAAACAATTAAAACTCATTTACTTCTTCCTTAACTATTACTCCTAACAACCTTTCCCCTAATGTTAGTCGTTTTATTTATTTTTGTTGTCCACATTATCCCTCCCTCCTTTTCCGCGTATGGAAACTTCCCTGTTCGTCTTCCTTGTGCACAGTCACGACACTCTCAGTCCTTGCCACTTGGTTTCTCTTTGCGTTTTCTGTATTTGTTTTCTTATTCATCCTCGATACTATTGTTTATTCTTCTGTAGCTCATGCTATTTGTTTGTTTCGTTCTCTCCCTCATATGCTGTCCATGTCTCGTTCTTGTTGTTAAAGCTCTAGGAACATGCTCCTTAGGAGTGTGAGTATGCGATATACAAATTATTACTATATTTATTAATATATGAGGCGTGATATATCAGCAGGTGATTGTGTCGTGTCATGTCACAGCGAGTGATTGTGTCGTGTCATGTCACAGCGAGTGATTGTGTCGTGTCATGTTACAGCGGGTGACTGGACGGCTCATGCTGGCCGTACTCTATGCTGTCATGGGATCCTTGTGCTTCGGGTACAACACGGGTGTCATCAACGTCCCAGAGAAGGTGAGATGGGACTCCCAGGGTTTTTATCATGTTGATGATCCTGCCTGCTGCTGACTTCTTATTACTTTATCATTTCTTCCTCTTACAATAAACATCGGTCTGTGTGCACCACAGTTGTCACAAAGGAAGTGAGGAACTGGAAACTGAATAACCCAACACGCATCTCTTCTATTCCATCGTCATGGTATCTGATCTCGAGGGTAAACTTAATCCTGATTCACAAGGATGTTCATAGCTTTCCGTCTGTAGATAGAGAATGTCGATAGCTTTCAGTCTCTAGATACAAGGATCCAAAAGAAGCCTGTAAACCATGTGAGAAAACTGAGTAAACCCTGAGGCAAGTCCCTCAGCGCACACGAGTTGCCGCAAAGTATGATGGGATATCATCTATAAGTTTGCTCCTTTTTCAGAACATCAAGGACTTCGTGAACAAGACAGACTGGGACAGGTCGGGGTCACCAGCATCATCTGACCGTGTGACCTGTCTGTACGCCCTCATTGTGGCCATTTTTGCTGTGGGTGGTTGTGTTGGCGGGATCCTGGCTGGAGCCTGGTCCAATTTTTTCGGCCGGTCAGTTGAACTCTCTCTGTGACTGGTTGATACAACTTTACAACTGTTTCCTTTTTACTGAGGATTGCAACGAGAGCGAATAAGCATTTAGAGGATCGAATCCTCCCCCCAAGACACACAGTCTCTCTGTCTTTACCTCACATGCACACTCACACGTTCATACTTACAAACACACTTGTTTACTTGTTTGCTTGCACGAGGGCGTGTAGTGTGCCTGTAATAGAATAGAACTGTCGTGTGACTGTTGTTGCAGGAAACACGGGATGGCGATCAGCGCTGTGGTTGGAGTGGTGGGGGCGGCTCTGATGTATTTCAGCAAACAAGCCGCGGCGTACGAAATGATCATTGTCGGCAGACTCGTCATCGGCTTTTCGTCAGGTGCGCAGCTCACTGTCACATTGGCTTGACCACAGTAAAGACAAGACGACAGGGACGAGTACAAGAAGCAGCTGATAATTGTATAGCGAGACATACGGCGGTACACATAGGTAGTGTCAACACGAGTAGCAAGCTGTAGTTGTGGACAAGAAAGTAATCAGTGACAACAGAAGTGATCAGCTATCAAACTTTAAAAAAAGCAACGCAAAATTAACTGGATTTTTAGACGCAGTAAGCTTGTTAGCAAGATAAGTACTTAATATTTTGCTGTACCTCAGAAGTACGAATAACATTCAGAGACACGTCCCTTCCCACGTCCAGCGCATTCTCTTCATACTTCCTACCTACTTCCCTCCCTTTGGTGTCACTGTGTCAGTGTGTCACTGCGGCCACCATGCCAAGACGGAGGACAGATAACTATCTTTAAACCGATATTGTGTTCCATATCTCTGTCATTGCGTAACAGGCCTGTACTCAAACGACCCCAGTGCACTTATCTCGGTGTCGATGCTGTGTCACTGATGTTTACACAGCTGTACACGTGACAGACCGCCATATGTACATACGTTGGTGTTTACACTGTGCCACTGATGACACAATGACATTAGCAGACCTGTCACACGGAACATATGTACAAACGTTGGTGTCTATATGTATTGTTGCTGCCAGGCCTGTACACCGGACTCACCCCCATGTACCTGTCGGAAGTCAGTTCGCTGCACATCCGGGGAGCGCTGGGCGTCCTCCATCAGCTGGGAGTTGTGTGCGGCATCCTGCTCTCACAGATTCTGGGCTTTCCTGAAATCCTGGGCACTGACGACTACTGGGAAATCCTGCTGGGTGAGGGTCACGTGTCAGTGGAGGACACAAGCACAAATTATTTACACACTACTTACTTTTACTCCTTCCTTTGTCCATTTTATGGCAACGTTTAGTAACTAACAAACATACAAAGCATGAGTCTACATATATATATATATCAATATTTGCATTGGTAAGAATGTAGGTCTTTACTCTTTAAACAAATACTAACATCATTTAAAATGTAACATCTACTTTGAATGACAATACTGCTTTAAAGTGTGTATAACTACTATTCAAATATATTTCATTGGGTACTTACAGTGTACATGCCGCTACCTGAGCAAAGATAAGTGCGTGCGTGCGCGTGTGTATACGTCTCGTGCGTATATACGTCATATGTTTATTTGTTCACACTCAGCACGTGCGTGTGTATAGATATGTGTGTCTTTGTCTGTTTGTTGATGTGCGTGTGTGTGTTTACTTGGCTCAGGTCTGACGATAGTACCGTGCGTTGTTCAACTGCTGCTGCTGCCCGTGTGCCCGGAGAGCCCGCGTTTTCTTCTCATCGCCAAGGAACAGGAGGAGGAGGCGCGGAGAGGTAACAGTTGCTCTGAACGAGTCTGTTGACTGCATCGCTTGACAAAACATTCCTACCTGGTGAAGTGGAGTGTGTCAAGGCCAGTTTTCCCACTCCCCCCTAAACAACCCGGTCACTGCTTCTCGCATTGGTGACACTGATTATATTTGAAAACATTAGGTGTGTGTGTTTATATATAGAAAGAGAAAGAAACTATTATATTCACTTGTGATCTTTTGTGTACTGACCCTTGATATCAAAGATACAAGTGTGTTGTAATCGAATATGTTGTTACTGCGTATATATATAATATGGATATTGGCATTGTTAAAAGGGGAAACAAGATTCCTGGAGGTATAAATTGTGTGTCACGTCTGTGACAGTTCTCCGGATGTTGCGAGGTACAGATGTCATTGACGACGACATCCAAGAGATGAAAGCAGAAGCTTGTCATACGGCATCGGAACCGAAGGTACTGTGGACAGAATGGATGTGTGTCTGACAAATCCTTGTGTGTCCTGAACGGAATTAATACAGAGTGGCTTGATAGAGCTTGATACAGAATGATAGAGAGAAGTGAGACCTCAAGACATGGACTTTACAAGGTAGCTAACCAACTTGGTTCAAGACAGCATCCCAGTTTTTACATAAAACATGTACCTACAAGAACTTATGTTTTAACTTCAGTAACATACTAAACAAGTTCACCTGACAAAGTTTTCCAAATGTCGTCTGCAGATACGCCTTCAAGACTTCGTCAGCAAGAAGAGTCTGCGCACGCCACTCATCATTAGCATCGTCATGCAACTGTCGCAGCAACTGTCTGGTATCAACGGGGTGGGTCACTCACTGACTGGGTGGCTGTGCCATTTAGTTTTGAAACTTATCTTCAAACGTTTCCTTCTGATTAAGAATAATTTAACAGGAATATAACCTGACATTAAAGTACAAAGGAATGCAGAATGTCATAGACGTGCCGATGATTTAATGATTAACTAATGATCCGAGACAGCATCAGTGGAAGCAAATGTCGAAACATTCAATTGTCTGTGAAGTAAATAAAATGATTGACTGCCCTAGCTCGCAGGTAAGCACCAGGACACCCCGAATACCTGTACCATGCTGTCGGTCTAGAGATTTAACATACCTCAACCTCACCACCCGTACTGACAGTCACGCTCGCTGCCTCGTTCTCGTCTTCAGATCTTCTACTACTCCTCCAGCCTCTTCAAAGGCGCCGGTCTGGAGGAGGACACGGCCATTCATGCCACTAGCGGAGTGGGCGCGGTCATGGTTTCCATGACACTGGTGACGATTCCTTTGATGGACAGGCTGGGCAGGCGAACGCTGCACATGGTGGGTCTCGGCGGTATGTTCCTGTTTAGCATCCTCATCACCCTCACCTTGGCACTGAAGGTAAGCCACCTGCAGGATCAGATATTGTTTTAGCACTGGCTTGTGTAGATATGAATCGATGTAAGTTTTTTAACTAGTTATGTGGGAAAAACATTGACACTCCGTGTAGCAAAGACTTTAACAGGTCATGTTTGCCATTTCTTATATTATGCAGCAAAGGACACAACTTGCTAACCGTCAAAAAATAACGAGTGTCGTGACTAACCGACAGGAGCTACCGAGTTCGTTGGGGATTTTCTTTTCTCTCTTTATTTTTTTTTTGTGTGATTCGCTGTCTCCTAACATAGTCAGCTCAGTAGGACAGAGCTCAGTTGACCAAACTAATAACAAAATGTAAAAGACATGAGCTGCCTTGTTGATACGTCTAGATTGCCTCCTCCTCTATTGTCATTCACGACTGGGTTGACTTTCAGGATGAAGTGGAAGGATTCAAGATAGGCAGTATCGTTGTGTCACTCATCTTCGTTGTCTTCTTTGCACTGGGACCTGGTAAGTCCACCGTGTTTCCTAATCCACGGTCTTGCAAACGTTGACAACATTTAAAGGACAATAGGATCCAATGTACCAAGGTTACAGACTAAATGTAAAGCCTGTGATATTGAAGACGAGTTTCACTGCATTCTAGTATGTGATTACTTCAAGAATGAAAGAAAAAGATGAATTGCCACACGCACTGACCAGCTGACACACACACGTGACTCCTATGTCCAGGCTCCATTCCATGGCTGATAGTGGCCGAGCTCTTCGCACAGGGCCCGCGATCAGTGGCGATCAGTGTGTCCGTGCTGGTCAACTGGGTGGCCAACTTCATCGTGGGCTACTCTTTCCCTTTCATTCAGGTCAAAAGTTCTTTTGCTAATCATCTTACCTTCTAGTTTGCTAGCGCTGATCAAAGAATATTACTTTATCGTAAGATGGCGATTGAGGAAAGCAACACTTATATCGCTTTAAATATTATTCTTCATTTCATTAGAAAAGTAAAATTTGATCTGTATTATCATTTACTCATAGCTATTCCTTTTGTCCACATTCAAGTACTTTAATTAGTTTGGTCGAACATGCAACATTTACCTTTGCAACAGTTTATAACTCAACAGTCATCTCTTTTACGCTCGTGTGTCTCGGTAAAAGTAACTGAGTGGCTGACAAACTGACTCCCGCTTCCATTTTAACAGTCGACGAGTGCGTCCTGCGGAAATATCCTGTTTACAATGCCGGCATGTTTTAGACTGTTTAATGTTCACACGGCGATCCTCATTTTGTTTCCACAGAAAGGACTTGGTGACTATACTTTCCTGCCCTTCACGGTCTTTCTTCTGCTCTTCGCCATTTTCACGTTCGTGTACCTTCCTGAAACCAAAGGGCGTACGATCGAAGACATCACCATGGTCTGGCGGGCCAAGGAAGACAAATCTGCTCCGCCATTCAAGGAAGGTAATTACTTCGTCTCATACGAAACAACGACTGGTCAGTTCCATCCTAGTAGTTAATCAAAGATGGAATTATGAATGTGTACAGCATTAATGTGAACTAATGTTAATGTAATGTTACTACTTTTGCTGTATTGAAGCTTTTAAATAGTTTCCTCCAAATAATCTTTTACAGAAAGCGAAAGTTAACGAAAATAATCAACGAATAGGGTTCTCATACAATTTTCAGCTTACAGGAAGATTTAGTAAATCAGGTGAGTAGCGATTTGTTAACACAAATGATTCCCAAAATGTGCTGGAATATACTCATATGCCGTGAACAATTCATTTTGTAGTGGGGTGTGCCGTGTGTCATCATGTCGTTATTGACAGTTTGGGATTCACTGACGCCCAGGCTATGTCAGGGCTGTGAGACTGTGTCACAAACATGTCACAGTGTCAGTCGCTGTGGCAGAATTCCTTATAAGAACCCAGTAGATGTATGAGAGCTATGCCACTGTGTCTGTGCTTTGTCACTGTGTCAAACTGTTTCAGATGAAAATAAAGCAGCTGCATCCAGGCTCTGATGTCAACAACGTCAACGAGACATGCAGCAGCTGCACATCGCCACCACTTGCTGATGTCCATCTTGGTCAGCTGTCCTCCAGTGTTCTGCTGCCATGTGCTCCGTTAAAAACTCAAACAAGTCCGCGTGGAAAGACGATGCAACAGGGTAGAGCGGGGAATGGTGAAAGTCCCCACTGAACTGCTCCATTAAATTCCAATTTCTTTTTAACAATTCGTGATGTAAAGTATTTCTGTGTAGATTAAAAACGATCTAAAAGGTTCCACTAGCATTACAGTTTGTGTGTTTGTGAATATAATCATGCGCGTACACTTGTGCCAATATGTGAGACCTTAGGAAATATTTGGAAGAAATCGATCTATAATTCTAATCACCTATTCATCTGTCTTTCACAGACTAAAGGATTATTGTAGATGCATTACGAGAAAATTTTGTTGTCTTTGTGAACAGTATAAATGTAGAGGAAGATTGATAAGCCACTAGATGGGCAGACATGTCGACACACATCTAGAGAAGCAGAGAACACATAGGTAGACTATACGGGCAGAAACACATCCACATCCACGTCAGACAGACACACAGCTAGAATAGACAGGACGACATACACATACATAGACAGTCTACTGTTCGTGTATTTTTTCCTCAGCTTTAAATATTTTGTCTTTCTCCTGCTCCGTGTGTGTGTATCTTCCTCTTGTTGTGTTTCTGTGTCTTCCCCACCTAACTAGTTCACAGGGTTCATTGTCACACACTGCATCTCTAGCTACAAGAAACGAGACACTTTGAATTTTTAATCAAATGCAGAAAAAGCGATACAAACGATACAAATGATACAAGCGATATGGCTAGCCTTACTTCAGAGACCGTACATGATTCTCAATCGTTGACGAGTGTGTCGATGACCTCCTCATTGTCAAGTACACGCGCACAGTGCAGGCGGACAGTGGTTTCTGTTGCAGTTGTTTGTGCACCATTCGTCCATGTGCCCCATCCTGGGACTGACTCCAACGCATTTCTTCTGTCCATCATGGCTGGTGTTGATGTTGTCGTTACGCACGACCGAAGGGAGGGCACCGGGGGATTTTCTCTCAGTCTCTCCCTGCTGGTTGTACGCATTTCCCCAAGGGTCCTCGGTTCCCGACTGCGGGCTCTGAGGAGGGCTGTTGCCAATGCTCTGACAAGAACACGTGCCACGGGGGCAATAATTGCTGTTACAGTTTTCAGTGCACCATTCGTCCATTCCTCTCATTCCGCGCTTCGTTCCTATGGCGACGCATTGAAGGGACGGAGTTACCGGACCTGCGATGGGACCGTCAAGGTCTGTGGGAGGTTGTGGGACGCCCCAGGGATCAGCAGGCTTGAGGTCAGGCTCACCATTCTGATCACCTGAGGTGCTTTGCCCGGTGCCGTCAGACCCTTCACAAGAACAGAGGTCCCTGGGACAGAACTGGTCGTTACAGTTGTCAGAGCACCACTCGCTCATCCCAGGAACATCGTTCTGCGGTCCAACGCCAACGCAGTTTCGCTTTCCACTCGTAACACTTTCTGCTTCAGTTTGGTAAGGGGGATAAACGTTGGGGGTGACGAATCCGTTAAACCGTGGTGGGGTTGTGAAAGGAAGCTGCTTCACGCTATCGCCCCAAGGATCGTTAACTCTAACCGTCGGTGTGCCAGAGGGCGCTTGCTGTGACCCTTGACACGAGCACGTAGCCTGTGGGCAGTAGTTCTTGTTGCAGTTGTCTGTACACCAGTCGTCCATACCACGCATGTTCCGTTTGGTTCCCACGGCGACGCAACGGAGCCCGGTGTTGAACCCGTTCAGATCAGGGGACACGAATGTCGGACTCGTCGGAGAATTGGATGGATTGTACAGGTAAGGCCCTCCTGAGCTGCCACCATTGATTTCTGCTCTGTTGTAGTTTTGAATAACTGGATTGACTGAAATTAATACAAAATATAAATATTAAGAAGACACGAAAGGAATTTAAAAAATCTGAAAAAGGGTTAACTTGCTGAGGACAATTTTCATCATTCAGAAATATATTTTACTTGGACACAAAGCTGTAAAGAGATAAACATATCGGTTCAACAGTTCAATGGTAAACAGAAAAGGAAAATTGTTTTTCGGGCTTGAAGTGACTGAATTTAAGGATACTCATAAAAGGGGTTAGTACTTTGTACTGTTGCACCGGAAGTGATGGCCACGTCTGCGCAGTTCCTCAGTTCGTACTGAGGTCCACAGCCCCGACACTCATTTCCATCAGCATCAAAACCCCAGGCATGATCTGTCCAAGGCACGCACGTTTTCGAGGATTTTGTAAAAATTAAAAAAAAACAAAAACAAAAGAAAAACAGTAAGCACAACAAAATGCTGGATTTGCTTCCTAGTTTGTAATTATGACAAGAAATATTTGCATTATCTAGTGTTTATGAGGGTATCATTGTGAGACTTTGATTGTTTTTTGACATAACTACCCGCATAAGCTACTTGTGCTAGAAAACTTTTTGCTACTTGCGCATCTGTCCTGAGAAAAAGAATGCTGCTCCCAGGATCTACTGGTTTCGCTTATGTTTTGCTTTACAGTTGTTCTTAACCAGAAAAACACGGACACAGAAAGTTTACACCTGACAGTTATACAAAAATTTGCCATACCAGCTCAAACATTTCTCTGGTTAAGAACGGTCTTAACGCAACATGACAGGTAATATCACATTCATACTCAGTCCTTCGCTTTCTGAAAGGTTTACTTATACATCGCATACTCTGCACGTAACCCCGAAACTTACTTCCGGTGTATATCCATTGCAACACACACGCTTGACAAGTCACTTCCGGGATGACAACGTCGACCGTAAAGACACCTTGCTGATTCTCAGGTAAATAGTACCTGCACAAAGTTACAACAATGCTTTCCCGCTCAGATTCTTTCTTGTCTATTTTTTTGTCAGTTAGTGTCTGAAGCTGCATCAGTGTAGTCACAACTGTAGTGACTGGTACACTGACTCAAGCTCGTAGTGATGGACATTTGAAACAGTTTACACTGGTGTAAAGCTAAACAGAAAATGCGTTATCTTTGAAAAGCACCGACTTCATTTGAATTATACAGTTATAACTTATACCTTTTACTTTCATTGCCGTAAATGCTTCAAAAGAAATTATTATATGCATGATACTTATTTGTAAGTAGTATTAACATTGAAAATATTATTATTTGAATACCAGAAATAATTGTATTGGTTGTAAAAAACATATCAAATGTATTAAATTCAACATTAAGTTAAGGTGTAGAATAGAAAACAATATCACTTGAAGATTAACAAATCCAGGTTGTGTTATAACACTTATACTTGCTATGAGACCAACTATGAGTAGAGAAATTGCACACAAAAAGCACTTATAAACTATATAAATATAATTTAGAAATGTAATTTTGTAATAAAATGTGTCCGTACAAAGTCGTCACTGCTGTCTGTACCATACCTGAAGCCAGATCCGTCAGCAAGTGGCACTGGATGCTGGTCGAAACACGCCTGGGTTGATGCCTCGCTGGAGCTTTGCAGAGAACAGATGCTAAACTGGAAATATCCTCCTTGGTTGGTATTCATCAGGACTTTGAACTGTGTCCTCTGCGGGCAATATTTTAAGTGTCTCTTAGTTATCAGCTTTCTAACCCGATTTTCGACAAATTTACAAACATAAAATGTTTAGAGATGTGAGGTTGGCCGAGAAGTCAAATGTCGTGTTTGGTAAACGGATCGTTCTGTGAGCCATATTTTAATCAATCCAGTAACATTGTAATGCCGATGAAGGTACTGTTCAGTGACATAACTAACGATAAGCCAGTGAAGGTGCTACAAGTGATGACACATTCGGCGAACATTCGAAACCTGAAAACATTTGTTATTCATACATAAATTTGAAAGCAAATTTTATCGCTTTTTTCGATAATTCTCGAAATCGTATTTGAAATAGGCACAGTTTCAACTGCATTCTATCGACTGCGTCTTTAACAGTTGAAAACATTTAAATTCAATAAGAGAAATGGTAAAAACAAGACAGTGAAGTATTGCCATGCACTAGATGACGTCACCAAGGCGGGGTAACTCACTTGTCCCGGGTAGTAGCTTGCCGTCAGTATACCAGTAGCGTAACGTCCCCCTGCTTCATGATCTCTGGGTCCGTCAACGGGATCTCCACACAACCCACACTGATTGCCTCTGCGCTTCTTGTACTGACAAGCAAAACAACTACAGTGTAGTCTGACACGTGACACAACAACTACAGTGTAGCCTGACACATGACACAACAACTACAGTGTAGTCTGACACATGACACAACAACTACAGTGTAGTATCACACGTGACACAACAGCTATAGTGTAGTCTGACACGTGACACAACAACTACAGTGTAGTCTGACACGTGACACAACAACTATAGTGTAGTCTGACACATGACACAACAACTATAGTGTAGTCTGACACGTGACACAACAAATACAGTGTAGTCTGACACATGATACACAACAACTACAGTGTAGTCTGACACATGACACAACAACTACAGTGTAGTCTGACACATGACACAACAACTACAGTATAGCCCGACACATGACACAACAACTACAGTGTAGTCTGACACATGACACAACAACTACAGTGTAGCCTGACATATGACACAACAACTACAGTGTAGTCTGACATATGACACAACAACTACAGTATAGCCCGACACATGACACAACAACTACAGTGTAGCCTGACATATGACACAACAACTACAGTGTAGTCTGACATATGACACAACAACTACAGTGTAGTCTGACACATAACACAACTACAATATACATCTGTATCGCCTGACACATGACACAAAGACTACAGTATAGCCCAGTTCATTATCTATTAAAACAACTACAGTTTAGCATCCAGCATAACACAACAATATGTACCAAAAAAAATGTTGAATAACCGTTTATTCACTTTTTCCTGGTTTGTTCATTTCAATAATTAATCAAAAATCCTATGCTTAATGACTTTTCCTAATATCGAACAATCACCAAAATTATGTTTTATTAATGAAATAAGATAATAATACGAGACACACCCAGTATCCACCACATTCTAACAGGTGGTCATCGTAGTTGTGGACTGTGTCCAGTCCCGACCTCCACACGCTCGACCGAGCGAAGGGCAGTTGCAGTCGACCCTGGCCTCGGGTAGATGGAAGGTCAAGGAACAGAATAATGCCGACCATCGCAAGACTGTGCCATTGTGAGAAATGACTGACCCTGTAGACAGATGACCATTAACATGTCAAACAAGCAGCACATCATTTACAGACCTGTGCCATGTGACTGTAAGTGAGCGTGATAAACATGTTCAGGTTCACCAACGTGTTGATGGTTCATCTACAACAATGTGGACATGAGAATGTTTCAACACGTACCGGGTTCTGCACTAAATCCTGATTGTTTTCCAAGCAAACTTGGACGAGTACACACACACGCACACACACTGAAACCAAACCAACGAACAGGAAAAATGTAAGTAAAAGAGGTGGACATGATCTTTAAATGTACATACAGCTGTACATAAAAATTACAAAATGTATATGTATGAAAGTGACAGATGTACATGCATTGAGATGACTAACGTGCATGCCAAACAGAGCGAGGGAGAAGTGGATTTCAAAGACACAGAAGTGTTAGAAGGAAACCAAGAGAAGCTGAACACACTAGAAACTACAAAACTTTAGTAAGGAAGAAACCAACCAAAAAAAAAATGAAAGAGAAAACGATAATAGATAAAAAGGACACACAGAAATGAAACAAATATTCACCTTAACAACATTACTCTCCAACTGAATGTCTTGGTAAAATGTGCGAAGTCGTTAGAACCACAGTTGTCGTCTGCCTCATACAGCCTCGCTCTTGGCGTCTAATGACGTCGCGCGGGGGACGCCGGGTAAACAGATGAGAGCCGTGTGCAAACAGCCTACTGAGCTCCTGTGCTCTGTGTGTCTTTCGGAATTGTCAGAAAACTTCAAGTGTTTCCACGCAACATTATTCACCCGCGTCTGAACGTGCACAGGAAGCTTGTGGTCAGAAACTAGACACGAGTAGGCAAGTGTGTGTGAAGACACGACACAACACACATACAGACATCTCACTCCGACTTGATTGAGGTGACAATCCATTTTATGTAGCCTATAGTCAGCAGTACACTAATATGCAATTCAGTAACATATTGATAGATTATTTAAGAAATCCTACAAGAAAATCAAAACAGAAAAAGTCAACTATAGAGAAAGACGTACAATCAACGATAGGCAGATAAATAATTATTTACCTGAAGAAAAACAACCCACGAGGCTTATAAAGTCTTTACCTCACTAATGTTTCTATTTCTGTATTTCATTATAGTCTTTATCCACATCCATGATATAGTCTTTACCCTTATATCTCACTACAGCCAAGTATCTTTCCCTGTTCTGTATATTTTTCTCTCTTTTCACATCTTTACTACTGAATGAAAAGCAGCTTTGAAAAATCTGGACTTGGTCCTATGTTGTCTTGACTTGTAAGTATGTTTGTCACCTTCGTGTGTTCTTTTAACCTATGTGACACAATTTTATTTTAAATGTTGCCTGGTCTAGGTATATTCTCTCCACTTCTGTCGGTATGTTCTTTGATCTATGTACACTTGACTTCTATAAAATCTTGATTCCTGTATGTTTCTTTTTACCTTTGTAAACACTCTCTTGAAAGCTTGCCAAAGAGTTTACTCAAACTTTGTCAATTTTCTCTCTCGATCTCTTTATGTTTTTCTTCTGCTAACAAATTCAAAGCTTCTGTGGGTTTTTTTATAAGCAAGAACTCTTAATCTCTGATAGTTTTCCTTTCCTCCAAATGTTATCTTATCCTTTGTCAGCTCGTCCGCTTAACATCTGTAAGTTTTTTTTCTTGCCCTCTACGTGTTTTCTTGTCCTGTATGTGTTCTCTTGACGTCTTTGACATCTACATGTTTTCTACTGCTTTGAATATTTTGTTCACCTTTGCCAGCTTCTCATCTTTATGCCTATTTTGTTTACTTGTGTTTGTTTTCGAGATGTTTTCCTCTGCTTTTTTTCTATGTTTTTTTTGGTTTAACTTTTCTAGGTATGTTCGTTTTACCTGTGTATATATTTTTTTACCTCTGCATGTTTGCATAACCTCTGTGTATTCTCTTGTCTTCGTGTTTTTTAACCTGTCTGCATGGACAGGTCACAGAAATCCACCATTGTCACATTTCTTTGACCGCAGTTCCTGACCAGTGTTGGAGAGTACTGAGGGATTTCCTGGCAAATTACAGGTAAACGCATCCCTCATGCCATCATGCCAATGACATTTGAACAGCAACGCTCGGCGACGACGCCGTCGGTTTCCTGACCTGACTGCACCTGACACACACCCTGCTTCCCACCCACGCCGAGTTGTATTGCAGGTAAAGAATGTTTTTGGTATTTCTTTCAGACTAGTTGGTTTTCCAGATAGAAGGTGTCGTGTGAGCGACCGAAAATCTTTTGACTTTTGTGGCAAAACACTTTGTACAGGTAGTGCTCACCTGTGTACTTCACGGAATGTGTGGATTCTTTCTTCTCTAAGCACTACCTTTATGTCTCTGTAGACCTTTTAACATGACGACGGACATAAAAGGAGGTTCAGGCTTAGATCTTCTCAGCCTTCAACTTGTGAACAAATACATCGTAAGCATTTAGTAAAAGGAAGGAACTCTGCAAAATGCCCAGAATTACGACCTGATCTTGTCTTGAAATAGTTGCTGGTCTTGAAACAAAATGGATGTTATTGTGGACTAAATACTTAGCTTACAGTAAAATGGATGTTGATCTTACTGATTGAGTCTGTAAATATATCTTCTTAATCAAGTGATTTTATTAAGTGTTCGTCAATATTTCCTTCATCTCAGCGTTCATTTGTAAAACTTTATACCCAAATATTTTTCACTCTTGAGAAATAATGTGTAAAGTAAAGGATTGACAAACACAACTATCCTGTACATGTAATACAGCTGAAAATATGTTACTGTACGCCCTTGACATTCATAAAACTTCACAATTGGCGTCAATAAAACACATTTTGGAATATCAGCTACTTTATTTTCTATAAAGTCAGTCATTGAGGAATTTCTACAAGAAAAAAAAAAGTGCATCTATCCTAATCCCTACAAAGAAAACAAAATTCAAAGTGAAATAGCTGTAGATATAAGAGACGACTACATCCGTGGTTTTCTACAGCCGAGACCTTCAGTTACAGTCGATTCCCTCTGATGATAATATCTTACTTTTGACGACAATACGCAGAAAGAAAGGAAAAGAGCCACAGCTCACTTCAGGCAAATGCAAACATGGCGATCATCATCGATATCTAGAAATGTCAACAAACACATAAACATGGCTATTTATAGCTGACATTCCCGTCAAAATATATCTATAAACAAAGGGACAAGATTACAGGAGAGTTTGTCACCCTCAGCCTGCTATGCGAAGGGACTTAATCGTGTCCGACAAGATACCAAGGAGACAACAGTCTTTCAGATAACAGTGACTGTCCACCAAGGCTTACCTTGTGACCTGTAATGTACAACGTTTTTCAATAAACCCTTTAAGACCATCACATCTACCTTTCCATTGCTGATAGGCCCTCATAAAATCTGAACTTTACAGACGACACTGATCTGAGTCGACCGCCAGCAGCAAAGGCAGATGGAATGAAGACCAGAACTGACCAGCAAAGTCATGGTCAACACCAGCGGCAAAAACATTGCCAAAATCTACACGATGGGCTACAGCTCGGGGAGGTGAACAGCTTTGAGTACTGGTGATCTATCATTCCCAGCTGCAGCTCAGACATCCCCATCAGGATTGCAACAGCGACAGCAGGAGTGACCGAGATGGACATAATCTGCTGCAAAGACACCATCAGGTCAGTTGCTTTGTAAGACTGTACAAGTCCGTAGGGGATAGAATACATACTGTGTGTGTGTGCGCGCGCGTGTCAGGTATGTGTGTATCTGTGTGGGCAGACTTCAAATATGCTTCTTTGCGATTAGGAAATTGTTTTCTATACAGAAACATGCCTTCAGATAAAGTGTCACAACAAAAGTGGACAACTTCTTTATAAATTAAATTGATTGGAACGATTCTACCACGACTACATATCACTCCAACACTTCTGAGACCAAATTTAACACGCCAAGATAATAAAAAAGACTAGAAATTTCTGTCATCTGTGATCGTCTCTAAGACAGTTTTAGTGTTGGCTGAGTCGAACTGCCTTTACATCATATTAAAATTGTTCGGGTCGACTTGGTTTATTATGGAGTTGTCCGGCCACAAGAGAGTCGATGATGGCTCCACGTTATGTTACAGATGGTGATACGATGCTATGGATTCGGTACATCACACATGTACCCTAGGCTATAGGCACAATTCTCGTCATTCATGCGAAACGTAAGAATCACGAGAAGATCAAGGCAATTTTCTGTGGCGTCGCTGGGTTCACCAGGAGCCCAGTCCAGGTTCTTGACATCTGATCCGTCCACCCATGTCCAGTTGTTTTGACCAGGAACTCTCTCCGCCCCAATGAAGTACGACTGCTGACTAAAATCTGCAAAATCAAAACAGTACAGCTTTGCACAATCAGCTGTACGTATGTGTGTATGATAATACAAGAACGAGATGGAAAATAGAAAGAGTAACAGATATGCACCCTGATATCAACGAAGGAAGCAGAGATGATGTTGATGATGATGGTCAACTTCTCATTTTATGCCAAGACCACAAAATCGGAAGTGATCGAGTACATTTATATACTATGAGAACTTGCATAGCTACCTGAAAAGTGCAGGAGGCGAAGTCTCGTCATGTTGTACTTGAGGTCGGTGTTTAGGACAGCTAAGCGAAAGCCCTTAGCCTCACAGTCCTGCTTGGCGACACTGTAGGTGGCCTGCTGGGAACTGAACATGAAGCAGAACTGGAGATACGGGTACCAGTACAGGCCGCTTTCTGGCTTGCACTTGTCTGAAAATGTAATCATGAATGTGCCTGATAATGTACGATTATCCACATGAATGTACCTCTTCAACTAAGAGTAATGTCCATTCGCTCAATGGGCTTATAATACAGCCATATCTCTCCACTTCGATTATTCCCAGTTTTATACTTTCTTCTCTCCGAAGCGCGCATCGTTTAATGAGATTCTGGATCTTTGTGTATCAGGAACATGGACTGGAAGCTGCCGCCGCCGCCGCCGCTGCTGCTGCTGCTGCTGCTGCTGATGATGATGATGATGATGATGATGATGATGATGATGATGATGATGATTATGATGATGATGAAGACGGAAATAAAATAAATAATATGGCAAAACATGTAACTTCCATTTTGGGCAGACGACACACACTGACCTCCATGCACGTGGTACAGATCCTGACCCTCTGAGAAGATGAAGGTGTAGCCTAACTCTAGAACGAAGCGACGGTATGCCGGAGTACACCTGTACTTGTCTTCAGACTTCTTGAGGAAAAACGCCTGACACAGGTCAATGCTCAGACAGCGCGCCGCGCACGTCATAGGGGAAGTGACGTACACGGACTGATCTAGCATTTCTGGGTGACCCTGCAAGGCCACATCCGTCAGGAAAAGATGGAACACCATGAACGGATTGAGGGCCATCGTGTAAACAAGGACCTGCACCTGACTTACAGACAAAAGCAGTTGTAAATGTCACACCCATCACCATGCTGCCAGGTGTGTAAACACGGGAAGGTGTAATTATGGCATGATAGTAATCTCACCATTTAAATTAAACAAAAACTTAATGTGCACAGTGGATTATTAGGATCTAAGTAAAGTACTTTTAAACACATTGTTTAATGTGTGTGGCTTATTGCTACAATGAGAGTCATAGAAATGATTTGCCATACATTGTCACATATTGGTGACAATATTTTACACAACAAGTGACAGGGAACATCGCTGTGGTCCTTTCTGTATTAAGCACATGTAGGGTAGAACTATTATAACACGACTAAAGTACGCCGATCGTAAACACATATATCTTTTTATATCTTGAAACTACATTTGTGGAGACATGAGTGACACAACTAGTTTTATCAATAAGGTGACGGTGTCACAGTACTATTGTGAGACGACTATCATATCTGAAATTTATTTCACATCCCAGTTTTAAAGTACGATGAGTTCCTGTTCAGAAAATATTTTTATAACACATCTGTAGCCCTTTTTCGTGTCAGCGGTTTGGAAAAAAATAACTATTATAAACTAAATATTATCATAGAAATCAGTGCAAATATTTCAACAATACATTAAGTAGCAATAATCACAAATGTTAAATGGTTTCAATAGTAAAGGTGAAAAAAAGTTCAAAGATTACCTTCTTTTGTCTAAAACGTGAGACACTGAAAGTCCTTGCTCCACTTTATGGAGATGGCGGCAAACTGAGGGTAAAGATAATTATATTTTCATCTCCATATCTCATCCCAGTGTTAGCCGCTGCAGTACAAACAATACAATCGTGCTGCTTATAATGAGGAGTGAATCAAAGGCTGACGAGCTGGGGAAAAATCCACAAATCAATTGTCTACCTGCAACTCACAGTTCTGTTTGTCCACACACAGTTCAAATTTTATTATTTTGTTTACATTTTGTTGGCGGCAAGAAATCCACGGTACACACAGTCCACACACTGCTGTGCGCTCCACCGAAGGCGACAAGATTAGATCTAGACGAATCCTTGATCAAAAGAGTTCTAACACAATCGCCAGTACACAGACAAAAAAAGAAACCTTGTCTAGGCAAGGAATCACTTCTAAGATCTACGCTCCCATCAACACACAGCATCCACTCTCATGTCCGCCAGTGCCGTCTGCTTCTCTATATCTGTCGCTAGAGTGATCTCCCTTTCCTCGCTGACATCAAACGTGTTATTTACCATTGTAACTTAGAAATAGCGACGGGATTAAACTAACTTTAAAACATGGAAGCACGGACTGATCCGTGACAATCAATAAACAGTTGTACTCATTATGGAACAGGAAATTCTTCGAGAAATAGTTATATTTAATATTCAATAGCGCAGTGGGTGGAACAAAAACTAGTTTACTTGTTTTGCTACAATGTGAAGGGTTGAACAACTGTGACTTGCTGATAAACATACTTTGGTGCAGGAAAAGCACTTCATCTGTACAAGTCTTTCACAACAAAAGTCATACGAGACACAGTTTCAGTACGTTTAAGTTTCTCCTTAACACATCGACAGGAGAAGCGACAAAACTACTATCCCTAGTTCTCTCACGACCATTTTAAGAAATAAAGTAGCAGTTGACTGCCTTGTACGCTTCAAAGACTTACATGCGATATGCAGGCAGCAAGGAGTGGCTCACTGTTCAGTCAGAGAAGAGCTGAAGTTGTCTCAGGAACAGAGAGGCCAGAGCATCTGCTTGACTGGCACGAGAGGCACCTGCAGTACTAACGTCTTCTAACCCTGACGGTTAACAATCACGGCCTTAGTCACTACAAACAAACTCATTGTCTTAGCAACCGTCATGGCATGAACACTGAATTCTACTCACTAATGCACCAGTTCATAAAAGTCAATCACAGATGGCGAAAGAGGGACTATGCCCTGAGTTAAATAGCAAACCTAATGGCCAGGCTGTAGAAATGGTGCCGGTAAATTGCAACTTCACTTTTTTTGTACATTTGCGTATTTCATCTCTGACAACGTTAAGTGGCCTGACAGGTACTACTGTCTGGTTTCAGCGCTTGTTCTAATTGACAACATTGGCTGACAAGAGCAGAAAAACAACACAGCATCGCCACTTCAGACACTCAGTATAGATGGTAGTCATGTTCGTATCCGTTGCCCTCTTAAGTGCTCAGGTGGGCACGTGCGCAGCTTTATTCGATTCTCAGTCTTTTACAGCAGAGTCAAAAGAACGCAGTTCGATTCCAAACACAATACTTTAGTGTCTTTGAAACAGCATCAATTTCGAAATGATCGTGTTCATATTTTAAATCTGTGCCTTATAAAAAGAATGAACATCTTCGTCTTTTAAAGAAATCTCAGTGAGTACTGCATGTCCATTTTAAAACAAATTTTGTGAGTTTTTTTTTTTTCAAACAAACTCAAATCTGTAGCTAATTTTATTTAAAATATTTGTTTCGAAAAACGCAAGGAGCACAAAAACAATTAACAATGAAGGTATGAGACCTTTAAATAAAACGTTTTTTCCAATTGAAACGAGTCTTCTTTTTTATTTACCAATATCCTATTTATGTAAGTGAAGGAAAGATTTATCATAATGTCAAAGCTTTATGAAAAATAACGAGTACATAGTGACTAGAGATTCCACTGAGTTTTAAAGTAAGGTACTCAAGGTATCAGACAGACTTGATTCCCGCCAGTCCATTTGGGGACATAATCCGAGTTAATGTTTAGAAAAGAGAAGCTCTTTGAGTCTTATATGATAGTCTGAAAAAGATTCTTTCAATCTAGTAACATTTGGACATCATATTGTGACTCTATAAACCACTTTACCTTTTATGTCTCAGTTATTTCTAAGTAATAGAGCGAGAAGTTTTGCGGATATTAGCAAACTACCTTCCATCTTACTGTTTACACTATGTTTCTTCAAAGAACATCGAGAGGCAACTATTCACTATGAAGCAACATAGGTTTCTCATGAACACATTCATTAGAACATAAAAGCTGAGGTCCAATCTCGGGAGAAATGTTTGCGGAACTTTGTCAAATGTTTCAGGAAGCGGTGTCATCAATCTGTGTCTGTGTGATTTTTAAAGCCTTCATTTCACGAGCTTTATAGAAATTCTTTTACCAAATTTTTAAGAACTTTGTAGCAGCCCGTCGTTTGTTGGGTAAAAATAAAATTTTCTTCATCTTTTTTACAAGGTTTTTCTACTCTTTCTGCTCTTCTGTTCATCGATTCTCTTCCGACTTTCTTCTACATATTTACGGCAAAGAACAAACAAAAACAACAAAGGCATATCCTGCTCATAGAAATACTTTTATTTTTTCTAAAAATCTTTTAAAACAAATTATCGTAAAAATAACAATCAGAAGAAGACAATAACAACAATACATTATAACCCATACTTACAGCAAGTAAAAGTAATCATCAGGCAAGCTGAAGTACTCAGGTAAAGGTTTTTAAAATTCCTGTAAAACTCGTTTCTATTTCAGCACAATCGACGCAAGGGAAATTCAGACGCAAAAACTGAGTTTAATACAGTTTGCAGCTTTTCAAACAAGTGATGTTTGTTTATATTTACTTCTAGTTGATGGCTTTACATCTGAGCAAAGCAGACGCCGCGAATATGACCTCGACCTGTACACCGTTTAGCTGGGGAAAGACATCAAGACTATACAAAGCAAACATACAACAACCATACAACCTACCAGTATAATGGCGAAAGGTCGACTGTGCTATTCAAAGTCTCAGTGGAGAGTAGTCACCTGGCGTTGATAGTCTCAGGGGAGCTGCTCAAACAGGCGATGATTTAACAACAAACAACCTCAACGCAAAAACGTGGCCCAAGGTGTCCACCAAGGTGTCCACCAAGGCTTACCTTGTTAACCTGTAATGTACAACATCTTAGAGAACGCTTATCAATAAACTCTTTAAGACCTTCATATCTCCATTTCCATTGATGAAGGTCCCATGCAACCTGAACTTTACAGACGACACTGAACTGAGGCAGCAAGCAGCAAGACTTGACAACAGACTGACAGACAGTGTGCACGCCTATGGCACTGACAAGAGCAAACACTAACGGCAACAACAATACCGAGACCTACATACTCGGGGAGGTGGACAGCTAGTACTGGGGATCTAACATTGACAGCTGCAGCTCACACATCCCCATCGGGATTGCAACAGCGACAGCGGGAGTAACCAAGCTGGACATAATTGCTGCAGTGACACCATCAGTCCGTAGGAGATAGGATACATTCTGTGTGTGCGTGTGTGTGCGCGAGCGTATCGGATCTGTGTGAATCTGTGTGTGTAGATGCTTGGTACATTTTCTTTGCGATTTGGAGATTGTTTCTTTACAGATGTCTGCAGATAAAGAGTAACAACAAACGTGACAACCTCACTATCGATCAGCTGATCGTGACGATTCTAACCGCGACCTAAATTGCAATCCATTTATTCCAGGACCAAATCGAACACGCTAAGCTGACTCATGGACGTGTATAGGTGGACTGCTGTCTGTCTGCCGAGACCAACGCTTCAGGTCAGGTCAGGTCAATCCCATGCCCGGTCCGGGCGTAGGGGGGACCGTCTGGCAGCAGCAACAGACAGAATTTTTCCACCGGTCCTGTCTTGAGCAGATGAGAGCAGGTCTGGCATCTCACGTTCGGTCCATTCTTTGATGTTTGGTGACCCAGCTTTTCCTCGGACGACCACGACGACGGCTCCCTTCGAGGGTTCCTTGTAGGATCGTCTTGGACAGGGTGTTTTTGGACAACGCTTAGCCTCTTGTAAAGTTCTCCGCTGTTAGTCTCGGCGAGCCTTAACAATGAATGTGACTAAGCCGGAGGCTTTGAACAAATCTGCCTCGTTTTAGTAGTTAACTGGAAAAAGAATCGTCTGCCAGCAGTCCAGTAATACAAGTTCGTGGTGAAATCGACTAAAAATTTCTGCCATCGGTGGTCGATTGTCTCCTCGCATATTAAGTCTTGGCTTTAGATCATAGTCGCATTATCCTGGTCGACTTAGTTCAGTATAAAATATTTGATGATTGCTCCACGTAATCCTGCAGAAGGTGAGACGATGTTATGGATTCGGTAGCTCACAAACATATCCTAGGCTATACTCACAACCCTGGTCATTGATTCTGAAATCACGATACAAGTGAAGATCGATGCATTTTCTGTGACGCCACTTGGTTACCTGGAGCCCAGTCCAGGTTCTTGGCTGCTGATCCATCCACCCATGTCCAGTTGTTTTGACCAGGACTTCTCTCCGCCCCAATGAAGTACGACCGCTGATTTAAATCTGCAAAATCACAAAATCAAAATCAATTCGCTTCTGGAATCAGTATACATGGAAGAGATAGTAAACAGAAAGAGTGATAGACAAACGTAAAATTAATGACGAAAGCAGGTAGACAGATGATGATGATGATAAAGTTATAATGTTCAGACCCAGCAGATGTTCTACTCAGGGAACCACACTGATAAAGCGGTGGCAAAGGTGTCCTAGAGTAAAGATAATAAAGTAGCGGCCATGGTTACTGGACACCGAAGAAAAAAACAACACCTTTTTCTTAAAACGTTACCTGAAAAGTGCAGGATGCGAAGTCTCGTCATGTTGTACTTGAGGTCCGTGTTTAGGACAACTATGCGAAAGCCCTAGCCTCACAGTCTGCTTGGCGACATTGTAGGTGGCCTGCTGGGAACTGAACATGAAGCAGAACTGGAGATACGGGTACCAGTACAGGCCGCTGTCTGGCTTGCACCTGTCGGGAAAATGTAATCACGTGAACGTCTTTACTTCATCTCCAGCGACTGCAGGTAAATCACACACACACACATACACATGCATACACACACTCATGCATTCACAAACGTTTTATTTCTGTCGTTATTTCATTTTTTATTTTTTTTGTAGCTAATGTGTACTGTGTGTGGGCGCTCGTGTCGTGAGAGAAGAACATACTTTTCTCTTTTGCTTCCTTTTACGGATATGAAAACATAAAAACCCGAGATAGGAGGGGGAGGGAGGGAAGACGTGTTTTTTATGCTGGGCAGACGACACACACTGACCTCCATGCACGTGGTACAGATGCTGACCCTCGAGAAGATGAATGTGTAGCCTAGCTGGCGAACGAAGCGACGGTATGCCGGCGTACACCTGTACTTGTCTTCAGACTTCTTGAGGAAAAACGCCGTGACACAGGTCAATGCTCAGACAGCGCGCCGCGCATGTGCATAGGGGAAGTGACGTACACGGACTGATCTAGCATTTCTGGGTGACCTTGCAAGGCCACATACCGTCAAGGAAAAGATGAACACCATGAACGGACTGAGGGCCATCGTGTAAACAAGGACCTGCAACCTGACTTACAGACAAAAGCAGTTGTAAGTGTCACACCCATGCCACTTAGTGCGAGGTGTGTAAACACGGGAAGGGTGTAATTATGGAATGAAAGTGGTCTAAAACCATTTATTAAAGAAAAACTTAATGTGCAGAACGTTTGTTAGATCTAAGTAAAATACCTTTATAAGTGGAAACAACAGCAAGCAAACATATATCTGTTTTCAAGAGGAAGGGATATCTATCTTGAAACGACTTTTGAGGAGACACCTGTCAGCTATACATCTCGTCGCCTGAACAATATCACGATTTCACAATACATCTGAATATTTATTTAACATCGGAATTCTAAAGTATCACGAGTTCTTTCCCAGAAAATAATTTTTACAACACAGTTGTGCTCTATAGCACATTGAGGTCCTCCCCCCTCGTTCTTTAGCATTTTTTATGTGTCAGCTGTTTGGAAAATAGCAAGTATAAGCCTAATATTATCGTATAAATTTACCTAAATATTCTGACAATTTAAATATAACGAGATAATACTTCATGCATTATGTTAATAGTTGCCAAAAAAGTAAAGAGAAAAAAACAAAGTTACAAAAATTACCTTCTTTTGCACAACGTGAGACACCGAAAAGTCCTTGCTCCAGTACACGGCAAACTGAGGGTTTGGAACTTTGATTTTCCTGTCGCACTCTTTTTGTTGCCATGTTAGTAGCTAATATATAGGAAAAAACGATAAAAGTTTGTACTTAGAATGATGACATGGTCAAAGGCTTGCGAGCTGGCGAAAAATTAATTATCCATTGTTAGCATGTAACTTTATCTTTCAGAAACCCATCGACAGCTTTAGTGGAATTTTCTGCTGGGTAGTTCGCAGATTGTCTTTCCAGCGAATTTCAACATCCACATTATTAATTCACTTCGCTTTAAGCTAATGCTCAATATTTGATTAGATGACAAAACGGCTTCGTGGAAGAAGTGGCAACATGTCAGCATCCAAAGAAAAAAACAAACAAAACAAAAACCGAAAAATAAGACCTGCAACGGGAATAGATACAAGGTAACTCCTTTCAGAGTACAGTGATATTAAGCTAAAACTCTGTAGAAATCTAATTAATTAATAATTTGCTGTCTACATTTCTGTGTTCATGACAGTAACCTGACACTTACAGAGAAAGGTGCCAGCGCGCCTACTTGTATAGTACTTTGAGTCCGGCTGACAATGGAGAAATGCGCTCTATAAATTTGATAATTAATTAATTAGTAATTTCTTTTATATTTTCTAGATATTTATTTTCTAAATATGTCGCTAAACTTTCTGTATATTTCTATCGTATTTTCTATATAATTTGTTGATATGTGTTTATTAATTGTTATTGTTCAAAAACATTAATCGTAAAAATTTACAGGATTAGCACGGCATTTCGTAACATTTTTCAATTTTTAAGGACTCTGTAGTAACCGTCGTCTTGGGTAAAAATAAAATCTTTCTCCATCTTTTTTCACAAGTTTTTTCTACTCTTTCTGCTCTTCTGTTCATCTTCTACAGATTTACTGCGAAAAAAACAACAAAAAACAACAGCAGCATATCCTGCTCATATATATATTTATTTTTCCTAAAAGCGCTTTTCAAACAAATTAAAAAATTAACAACCAGAAGAAGACAATAACCACAACAGCAATACATTATAAGTTTATTCCCCCTACTTACAGTGAGTTCAATGAGCTTTAAAAAGTGAAGTAAAAGTAATCATCAGGTAAGCTGAAGTTACTCAGGTAAAGGTTTTTTAAAATTCCTGTAAACTCGTGCTACTTCCGCACAATCGACGGAAGGGAAATTCATACGCAAAAACTGAGTTAAAATACAGTTTGCAGCTATTCAAACAAGTGATCTTTGTTTTATATTTACTTCTAGCATTGATGGCTTTACGTCTGAGCAAAGCAGACGTTGGTGCATTTACTGATGGAGTAGTAACTTGAGAAACAAAGAACAGACTGCTACATAATAATAGTGACAGAAAATTTATTTATGTTATCTTTGGACTTCACATAAACAATGGGATACATAATTGCTATAGCATATCTAAGAAAGGACTGCGACAACCGAAACTTGATTTCAATTTTTCTGTAACGTATTGAGATTGATGTTCAAAACAGTTTTTATAGACTAGTTTACTCCACTGTGTTACAGTTTTTTTCTTCTGTGAAGCTTTAGACAGCAGGTTTCTCTTGACAAGGTAATAAAACTGAAGAGAGTGACAGGTGGTGAGAAATTTAGCATCCAACACTAAACAGTTTGGTATTAAACAAGGAAGATCCCTGTAATCAAAAGTCAATGATATATTTCAAAATTCTTCAGAAACTCATGTTTTTGAGATGAATATTCAAAGATAATCTCTTGTAATGAATTGATTGTTTACCGTTACACCGGTGAGGATAAGCCTGGAGCTGTTTAACATGTTACTGAAAACTTGCTAAGACAGATCAGTACAAGACTTCGGTCGTCGGACACAGCAAAAGGCTTTGCTGTACCAGCTTGATTGTATCTGAAGTCTAGGCAACGGTAACATGAGGAGATTGGCAGATGATAGGAAATTCAGCAGATGACTGTAGATTAAAAGTCACACAGTTCAAGAATTACTAGAAGAATGTTTTTAAGAAGAGATGTCGATAAACTACCTCTTGGACTGGATTAAGGCTTCTCTTTACACAGATGTGTAGACTGGCTCTGTTTATCGTTTTCCTAGAGATGGGTTTTCCTAGAGACTTGCTTTCATTATTTCTCTTTTCTCCACACGCGAGACCTTCAGTTAGTCAATTGCCAATGGCGATGATGCGAAGAGTGAAAGGAAAAGAGCCACAACCCACTTCAGGAAAATGCAAACATGGCGATCATCATCGATATCTAGAAATGTCAAAAACACATAAACATGGCTATTTATAGCTGATATTCACGTCAGGACATATCTATAAACAAAGGACACGATTACAGGAGAGTTTGTCACCCTCAGCCTGCTATGCGAAGGGACTTAATCGTGTCGACAAGATAACAAGGAGACAACAGTGAGTGTCCACAAAGCTTACCCTTGTGACCTGTAATGTACAACGTTTTTCAAAGAAACCCTTTAAGACCATACATCTCCATTTCCAGTAAAGGAATAATAGTATACATTAAAAATAAGGCAAATTAATAAGTGGACATAAGTTGGACATAATCTGCTGCAAAGACACGGATCAGGTCAGTTGCTTTGTAAGATTGTACAAGTCTGTAGGGGATAGGATACATTCCTGTGTGTGTGTGTGTGTGTGTGTGGTATGTGTGTATCTGTTGTGGGGCAGACATCGAATGTTTCTTTGCGATTAGGAAATTGTTTTCTATACAGAAACATGCATTCAGATAAAAGTGTCACAACAAAGGTGGACAACTCATTATAATTAAATAGATTGGGACGATTCTACCCACGACTACATATCACTTCATCAATTCCAAGACCAAATTTAACACGCCAAGATGACAGAAAAGACTAGAAATTTCTGTCATCTGTGATCGTCTCTAAGACAGTTTTAGTGTTGGCTGAGTCGAACTGCCTTACATCATAGTCAATAGCTCTGGTCGACTTGGTTTATTATGGAGTTGTCCGGCCACAAAGATAGTCTATGATGTCGCCACGTATCTTTCAGAAAGGTGATACGATGCTATGGAGTTCGGTACATCACACACGGTACCCCTAGGCCATAGGGCACAATTCTCGTCATTCATGCGAAATGTACCAAAGAAAATAAGATCAATGCAATTTTCTGTTGCGTTGCTGGGTTCACCTGGAGCCCAGTCCAGGTTCTTGACTTCGATCCGTCCACCCATGTCCAGGTGTTTTGACCAGGACTCTCTCCGCCCCAATGAAGTACGACCGTTGACTAAAATCTGCAAAATCAAAACAGTACAGGCTTTGCAGCTGGAATCAGCTGTACGAATGTATGTATGATAATACAAGAACGGATGAAAATAGAAAGAATAACAGACATGCACCTGACATCAACGAAGGAAGCAGAGATGATGTTGATGATGATGGTCAATTTCTCATTTATGCCAAGACCACAAAATCGGAAGTGATCGAGTACATTTATATACTATGAGAACTTGCATAGCTACTGAAAAGTGCAGGAGGCGAAGTCTCGTCATGTTGTACTTGAGGTCCGTGTTTAGGAAAGCTAAGCGAAAGCCCTTAGCCTCACAATCCTGCTTGGCGACACTGTAGGTAGCCTGCTGGGAACTGATCATGAAGCAGAACTGGAGATACGGGTACCAGTACAGCCGCTTTCTGGCTTGCACTTGTCTGAAAATGTAATAATGAATATGCCTAATAATGTACGATTATCCACAAGAAATGTACTCTTCAATAAGCGTAATGGTCATTAACTTAATGGGCTTATAATACAGCTATATCTCCCCTTCGATTATTCCCAATTTTATATTTTCCTCTCTCCGAAGCGCGCATCGTTTAATGAGATTCTGGATCTTTGTGTATCAGCAACATGGACTGGAAGCTGCTGCTGCTGCTGCTGCTGCTGCTGCTGCTGATGATGATGATGATGATGATGACCGAAATAAAATAAATAATATGACAAAATATGTAACTTCCATGTTGGGCAGACGACACACACTGACCTCCATGCACGTGATACAGATGCTGACCCTCCGAGAAGATGAAGGTGTAGCCTAACTCTAGAACGAAGCGACGGTATGCCGGCGTACACCTGTACTTGTCTTCAGACTTCATGTGCCCAATGGATTATTAGGATCTAAGTAAAGTACTTTTAAATACATTTGTAATACGTGTGGCTTATTGCTACAATGAGTCATAGAAATGATTTACCATACATTGTCACATATTGTCCACAATATTTTACACAATAAGTGACAGGGAACTTTTGCTCTGGTCCTTTTCGTCTTCAGCACATGTAGGGTAGAACTATTATAACACAACTATAGTACGACGATCGTAAACACAGATATATCTTTTTATATCTTGAAACTACATTTGTGGAGACATGAGTGACACAACTAGTTTTATCTATAAGGTGACGGAGTCGCAGTACTATTGTGTGACGACTATCATACCTGAAATTTATTTCACATCACAGTTTAGAAAATATTTTTATAACACATCTTTAGCACTTTTACGTGACTGCGGTTTGGAAAAAATAACTATTATGAACTAAATATTATCGTAGAAATCAGTGCAAATATTTCGACAACACATTAAGTAGCATCATCACAAATGTTAAATGGTTTCAATAGTAAAAATGAAAAAAAACGAAGTAAAATATTACCTTCTTTTGTCTAAAACGTTAGACACTAAAAGTCCTTGCTTCACTTTATGGAGATGCTGCAAACTGAGGGCTCAGATAATTATATTTTTCATCTCCATATCTCTCATCCCAGTGTTAGTCGCTGCAGTACAAACAATACAATCGTGCTGCTTATAATGAGGAGTGAATCAAAGGCTGACGAGCTGGGGAAAAATCCACAAATCAATTGTCTACCTGCAACTCACAGTTCTGTTTGTCCACACACAGTTCAAATTTTTATTATTTTGTTTACATTTTGTTGGCGGCAAGAAATCCACGGTACACACAGTCCACACACTGCTGTGCGCTCCACCGAAGGGGACAAGATTAGATCTAGACGAATCCTTGATCAAAAGAGTTGTAACACAATCGCCAGTACACAGAGAAAAAAGAAACCTTGTCTAGGAAAGGAATCACTTCTAAGATCTACGCTCCCATCAACACACAGCATCTACGCTCATGTCCGCCAATGCCGTCTGCTTCTCTATATATGTCGCTAGAGTGATCTCCCTTTCCTCGCTGACATCAATACATGCTAGTTACCATTGTAATTTACAAACAGCGAAGGGATTAAACTAACTTTAAAAAATGGAAGCACGGACTGATCCGCGACAATCAATAAACAGTTGTACTCATTATGGAACAGGAAATTCTTCGAGAAATAGTTATACTTAATATGTAATAGCGCAGTGGGTGGAACAAAAACTTGTTTTGCTACAATGCGAAGGGTTGAACAACTGTGACTTGCTGATAAACATACTTTGGTGCAGGAAAAGCCCTTCTTCTGTAGAAGTCTTTCACAACAAAAGTCATACGAGACAAGTTCCCTTACGTTTAAACTTCTCCTTAGCACATCGACAGGAGAAGCGACAAAACTACTATCCCTAGCTCTTTGACGACCATTTTAAGAAATAAAGTAGCAGTTGACTGCCTTGTACGCTTCAAAGACTTACATGCGTTCTACAGGCAGCAAGGAGTTAGGTGTGGCTCACTGTTCAGTCAGAGAAGAGCTGAAGTTGTCTCAGGAACAGAGAGGCCAGAGCATCTGCTTGACTGGCACGAGAGGCACCTGCAGTACTAACGTCTTCTAACCCTGACGGTTAACAATCACAGCCTTAGTCCCTACAAACAAACGCATTGTTTTAGCAACCGTCATGGCATGAACACTGAAGTCTACTCACTAATGCACCAGTTCACTAAAGTCAATCACCGATGTCGAAAGCCCTGAGTTTAATAGCAAACCTAATGGCCAGGCTGTAGAAATGGTGCCGGTAAAATACCACTTCACTTTTTTGTACATTTGCATATTTCATCTCTGACAACGTTAAGTGGCCGTACAGGTACTACTGTCTGGCTTCACCGCTTGTTCTAATTGACAACATTGGCTGACAAGAGCAGAAAAACAACACAGCATCGCCACTTCAGACATTCAGTATAGATGGTAGTCATGTTCGTATCCGCTGCCCTGTTAAGTGCTCAGTGGGCACGTGCGCAGCTTTATTCGATTCTCAGTCGTTTACAGCAGAGTCAAAAGAACGCAGTTCGATTCCAAATACAATATTTTAGTGTCTTTGAAACGGCATCAATTTCCAAATGATCGTGTTCATATTTTAAATCTGTGCCTTATAAAAAGAATGAACATCTTCGTCTTTTTAAAGACATCTCAGTGAGTACTGCATGTCCATTTTAAAACAAATTTTGTGAGGTTTTTTTTTCAAATAAACTCAAATCTCTAGCTAATTTTAGTTAAAATATTTGTTTCGAAAAAACGCAAGGAGCACAAAAACAATTAACAAGGAAGGTATGAGACCTTTAAATAAACGTTTTTTCCAATTGAAACGAGTCTTCTATTTTATTTAACAATATACTATTTATGTAAGTGAAGTCAGAGTACATAGTGACTAGAGATTCCACGGGGTTTTAAAGTAAGGTACTCAAGGTATCAGACAGACTTGATTCCCACCAGTCCATTTGGGGACATAATCCGAGTTAATGTTTAGAAAAGAGAAGCTCTTTAAGTCTTATATGATAGTCTGAAAAAGATTCCTTCAATCTAGTAACATTTGGACATCATATTGTGACTCTATAAACCACTTTACCTTTTATGTCTCAGTTATTTCTTAATAATAGAGCGAGAAGTTTTGCGGATATAAGCAAACTACCTTCCAAAGGACCATCTTACTGTTTACACTATGTTTCTTCAAAGAACATCGAGAGGCAACTATTCACTGTGAAGCAAGATAGGTTTCTCATGAACACATTCATTAGAACATAAAAGGTGTGGTCCAATCTCGGGAGAATTGTTTGCGGAATTTTGTCAAATGTTTCAGGAAGCGGTGTCATCAGTCTATGTCTGTGTGTCTTTAAAGCCTTCACTTTCACGAGCTTTATAGAAATTCTTTCACCAAATTTTTAAGAACTTTGTAGCAGCCCGTCGTTTGTTGGGTAAAAATAAAATCTTTCTTCATCTTTTTTACAAGGTTTTTCTACTCTTTCTGCACTTCTGTTCATCGATTCTCTTCCGATTTTCTTTTGCATATTTGCAAAGAACAAACAAAAACAACAAAGGCATATCCTGTTCATAGAAATACTTTTATTTTTTTCTAAAAATCTTTTAAAACAAATTATCGTAAAAATAACAATCAGAAGAAGACAATAACAACAATACATTATAACCCATACTTACAGCAAGTAAAAGTAATCATCAGGCAAGTTGAAATACTCAGGTAAAGGTTTTTAAAATTCCTGTAAAACTCGTTTCTATTTCAGCACAATCGACGCAAGGGAAATTCAGACGCAAAAACTGAGTTTAATACAGTTTGCAGCTTTTCAAACAAGTGATGTTTGTTTATATTTACTTCTAGTTGATGGCTTTACGTCTGAGCAAAGCAGACGCCGCGAATATGACCTCGACCTGTACACCGTTTAGCTGGGGAAAGACATCAAGACTATACAAAGCAAACATACAACAACCATACAACCTACCAGTATAATGGCGAAAGGTCGACTGTGCTATTCAAAGTCTCAGTGGAGAGTAGTCACCTGGCGTTGATAGTCTCAGGGGAGCTGCTCAAACAGGCGATGATTTAACAACAAACAACCTCAACGCAAAAACGTGGCCCAAGGTGTCCACCAAGGTGTCCACCAAGGCTTACCTTGTTACCTGTAATGTACAACATCTTAGAGAACGCTTATCAATAAACTCTTTAAGACCTTCATATCTCCATTTCCATTGATGGAAGGTCCCCATGCAACCTGAACTTTACAGACGACACTGAACTGAGGCAGCAAGCAGCAAGACTTGACAACAGACTGACAGACAGTGTGCACGCCTATGGCACTGACAAGAGCAAACACTAACGGCAACAACAATACCGAGACCTACATACTCGGGGAGGTGGACAGCTAGTACTGGGGATCTAACATTGACAGCTGCAGCTCACACATCCCCATCGGGATTGCAACAGCGACAGCGGGAGTAACCAAGCTGGACATAATCTGCTGCAGTGACACCATCAGTCCGTAGGAGATAGGATACATTCTGTGTGTGCGTGTGTGTGCGCGAGCGTATCGGATCTGTGTGAATCTGTGTGTGTAGATGCTTGGTACATTTTCTTTGCGATTTGGAGATTGTTTTCTTTACAGATGTCTGCAGATAAAGAGTAACAACAAACGTGACAACCTCACTATCGATCAGCTGATCGTGACGATTCTACCGCGACCTAAATTGCAATCCATTTATTCCAGGACCAAATCGAACACGCTAAGCTGACTCATGGACGTGTATAGGTGGACTGCTGTCTGTCTGCCGAGACCAACGCTTCAGGTCAGGTCAGGTCAATCCCATGCCCGGTCCGGGCGTAGGGGGGACCGTCTGGCAGCAGCAACAGACAGAATTTTCCACCCGGTCCTGTCTTGAGCAGATGAGAGCAGGTCTGGCATCTCACGTTCGGTCCATTCTTTGATGTTGGTGACCCAGCTTTTCCTCGGACGACCACGACGACGGCTCCCTTCGAGGGTTCCTTGTAGGATCGTCTTGGACAGGGTGTTTTTGGACCAACGCTTAGCCTCTTGTAAAGTTCTCCGCTGTTAGTCTCGGCGAGCCTTAACAATGAATGTGACTAAGCCGGAGGCTTTGAACAAATCTGCCTCGTTTTAGTAGTTAACTGGAAAAAGAATCGTCTGCCAGCAGTCCAGTAATACAAGTTCGTGGTGAAATCGACTAAAAATTTCTGCCATCGGTGGTCGATTGTCTCCTCGCATATTAAGTCTTGGCTTTAGATCATAGTCGCATTATCCTGGTCGACTTAGTTCAGTATAAAATATTTGATGATTGCTCCACGTAATCCTGCAGAAGGTGAGACGATGTTATGGATTCGGTAGCTCACAAACATATCCTAGGCTATACTCACAACCCTGGTCATTGATTCTGAAATCACGATACAAGTGAAGATCGATGCAATTTTCTGTGACGCCACTTGGTTGACCTGGAGCCCAGTCCAGGTTCTTGGCTGCTGATCCATCCACCCATGTCCAGTTGTTTTGACCAGGACTTCTCTCCGCCCCAATGAAGTACGACCGCTGATTTAAATCTGCAAAATCACAAAATCAAAATCAATTCGCTTCTGGAATCAGTATACATGGAAGAGATAGTAAACAGAAAGAGTGATAGACAAACGTAAATTAATGACGAAAGCAGGTAGACAGATGATGATGATGATAAAGTTATAATGTTCAGACCCAGCAGATGTTCTACTCAGGGAACCACACTGATAAAGCGGTGGCAAAGGTGTCCTAGAGTAAAGATAATAAAGTAGCGGCCATGGTTACTGGACACCGAAGAAAAAAAACAACACCTTTTTCTTAAAACCGTTACCTGAAAAGTGCAGGATGCGAAGTCTCGTCATGTTGTACTTGAGGTCCGTGTTTAGGACAACTATGCGAAAGCCCTTAGCCTCACAGTCCTGCTTGGCGACATTGTAGGTGGCCTGCTGGGAACTGAACATGAAGCAGAACTGGAGATACGGGTACCAGTACAGGCCGCTGTCTGGCTTGCACCTGTCTGAAAATGTAATCACGTGAACGTCTTTACTTCATCTCCAGCGACTGCAGGTAAATCACACACACACACATACACATGCATACACACACTCATGCATTCACAAACCGTTTTATTTCTGTCGTTATTTTCATTTTTATTTTTTTTGTAGCTAATGTGTACTGTGTGTGGGCGCTCGTGTCGTGAGAGAAGAACATACTTTTCTCTTTGCTTCCTTTTACGGATATGAACAACATAAAAACCCGAGATAGGAGGGGGAGGGAGGGAAGACGTGTTTTTATGCTGGGCAGACGACACACACTGACCTCCATGCACGTGGTACAGATGCTGACCCTCCGAGAAGATGAATGTGTAGCCTAGCTGGCGAACGAAGCGACGGTATGCCGGCGTACACCTGTACTTGTCTTCAGACTTCTTGAGGAAAAACGCCTGACACAGGTCAATGCTCAGACAGCGCGCCGCGCATGTCATAGGGGAAGTGACGTACACGGACTGATCTAGCATTTCTGGGTGACCTTGCAAGGCCACATCCGTCAGGAAAAGATGGAACACCATGAACGGACTGAGGGCCATCGTGTAAACAAGGACCTGCACCTGACTTACAGACAAAAGCAGTTGTAAGTGTCACACCCATCCACTTAGTGCGAGGTGTGTAAACACGGGAAGGTGTAATTATGGAATGAAAGTGGTCTAACCATTTATTAAAGAAAAACTTAATGTGCAGAACGGTTTGTTAAGATCTAAGTAAAATACCTTTATAAGTGGAAACAACAGCAAGCAAACATATATCTGTTTTCAAGAGGAAGGGATATCTATCTTGAAACGACTTTTGAGGAGACACCTGTCAGCTATACATCTCGTCGCCTGAACAATATCACGATTTCACAATACATCTGAATATTATTTAACATCGGAATTCTAAAGTATCACGAGTTCTTTCCCAGAAAATAATTTTACAACACAGTTGTGCTCTATAGCACATTGAGGTCCCTCCCCCTCGTTCTTTAGCATTTTTATGTGTCAGCTGTTTGGAAAAATAGCAAGTATAAGCCTAATATTATCGTATAAATTTACCTAAATATTCTGACAATTTAAATATAACGAGATAAATACTTCATGACATTATGTTAATAGTTGCCAAAAAAGTAAAGAGAAAAAAACAAAGTTACAAAATTACCTTCTTTTGCACAAAACGTGAGACACCGAAAGTCCTTGCTCCAGTACACGGCAAACTGAGGGTTTGGAACTTTGATTTTCCTGTCCACTCTTTTTGTTGCCATGTTAGTAGCTAATATATAGGAAAAAACGATAAAAGTTTGTACTTAGAATGATGACATGGTCAAAGGCTTGCGAGCTGGCGAAAAATTAATTATCCATTGTTAGCATGTAACTTTATCTTTCAGAAACCATCGACAGCTTTAGGTGGAATTTTCTGCTGGGTAGTTCGCAAGATTGTCTTTCCAGCGAATTTCAACATCCACATTATTAATTCACACTTCCTTTAAGCTAATGCTCAATATTTGATTAGATGACAAAACGGCTTCGTGGAAGAAGTGGCAACCATGTCAGCATCCAAAGAAAAAAACAAAACAAAACAAAAAACCCGAAAATAAGACCTGCAACGGGAATAGATACAAGGTAACTCCTTTCAGAGTACAGTGATATTAAGCAAAACTCTGTAGAAATCTAATTAATTAATAATTTGCTGTCTACATTTCTGTGTTCATGACAGTAACCTGACACTTACAGAGAAAGGTGCCAGCGCGCCTACTTGTATAGTACTTTGAGTCCGGCTGACAATGGAGAAATGCGCTCTATAAATTTGATAATTAATTAATTAGTACATTTCTTTTATATTTTCTAGATATTTATTTTCTAAATATGTCGCTAAACATTTCTGTATATTTCTATCGTATTTTCTATATAATTTGGTTATATGTGTTTATTAATTGTTATTGTTCAAAAACATTAATCGTAAAAATTTACAGGATTAGCACGCATTTCGTAACATTTTTCAAATTTTTAAGGACTCTGTAGTAACCGTCGTCTTGGGTAAAAATAAAATCTTTCTCCATCTTTTTTCACAAGTGTTTTCTACTCTTTCTGCTCTTCTGTTCATCTTCTACAGATTTACTGCGAAAAAAACAACAAAAAACAACAGCAGCATATCCTGCTCATATATATATTTATTTTTCCTAAAAGCGCTTTTCAAACAAATTATAAAAAATTAACAACCAGAAGAAGACAATAACCACAACAGCAATACATTATAAAGTTTATTCCCCCTACTTACAGTGAGTTCAATGAGCTTTAAAAAGTGAAGTAAAAGTAATCATCAGGTAAGCTGAAGTACTCAGGTAAAGGTTTTTAAAATTCCTGTAAAACTCGTGCCTACTTCCGCACAATCGACGGAAGGGAAATTCATACGCAAAAACTGAGTTAAATACAGTTTGCAGCTATTCAAACAAGTGATCTTTGTTTATATTTACTTCTAGTTGATGGCTTTACGTCTGAGCAAAGCAGACGTTGGTGCATTTACTGATGGAGTAGTAACTGAGAACAAAAGAACAGACTGCTACATAATAATAGTGACAGAAAATTTATTTATGTTATCTTTGGACTTCACATAAACCAATGGGATAATAATTGCTATAGCATATCTAAGAAAGGACTGCGACAACCGAACTTGATTTCAATTTTCTGTAACGTATTGAGATTGATGTTCAAAACAGTTTTTATAGACTAGTTTACTCCACTGTGTTACAGTTTTTTCTTCTGTGAAGCTTTAGACAGCAGGTTTCTCTTGACAAGGTAATAAAACTGAAGAGAGTGACAGGTGGTGAGAAATTTAGCATCCAACACTAAACAGTTTGGTATTAAACAAGGGAAGATCCCTGTAATCAAAAGTCAATGATATATTTCAAAAATTCTTCAGAAACTCAATGTTTTTGAGATGAAATATTCAAAGATAATCTCTTGTAATGAATTGATTGTTTACCGTTACACCGGTGAGGATAGCCTGGAGCTGTTTAACATGTTACTGAAAACTTGCTAAGACAGATCAGTACAAGACTTCGGTCGTCGGACACAGCAAAAGGCTTTGCTGTACCAGCTTGATTGGTATCTGAAGTCTAGGCAACGGTAACATGAGGAGATTGGCAGATGATAGGAAATTCAGCAGATGACTGTAGATTAAAAGTCACACAGTTCAAGAATTACTAGAAGAATGTTTTTAAGAAGAGATGTCGATAAACTACCTCTTGGACTGGATTAAGGCTTCTCCTTTACACAGATGTGTAGACTGGCTCTGTTTATCGTTTTCCTAGAGATGGGTTTTCCTAGAGACTTGCTTTCATTATTTCTCTTTTCTCCACACGCGAGACCTTCAGTTAGTCAATTGCCAATGGCGATGATGCGAAGAGTGAAAGGAAAAGAGCCACAACCCACTTCAGGAAAATGCAAACATGGCGATCATCATCGATATCTAGAAATGTCAAAAAACACATAAACATGGCTATTTATAGCTGATATTCACGTCAGGACATATCTATAAACAAAAGGACACGATTACAGGAGAGTTTGTCACCCTCAGCCTGCTATGCGAAGGGACTTAATCGTGTCCGACAAGATAACAAGGAGACAACAGTGAGTGTCCACAAAGGCTTACCTTGTGACCTGTAATGTACAACGTTTTTCAAGAAACCCTTTAAGACCATCACATCTCCATTTCCAGTAAAGGAATAATAGTATACATTAAAAATAGGCAAATTAATAAGTGGACATAAGTTGGACATAATCTGCTGCAAAGACACCATCAGGTCAGTTGCTTTGTAAGATTGTACAAGTCTGTAGGGGATAGGATACATTCTGTGTGTGTGTGTGTGTGTGTGTCAGGTATGTGTGTATCTGTGTGGGCAGACATCGAATGTTTCTTTGCGATTAGGAAATTGTTTTCTATACAGAAACATGCATTCAGATAAAGTGTCACAACAAAGGTGGACAACTTCATTATAAATTAAATAGATTGGGACGATTCTACCACGACTACATATCACTTCATCAATTCCAAGACCAAATTTAACACGCCAAGATGACAAAAAAGACTAGAAATTTCTGTCATCTGTGATCGTCTCTAAGACAGTTTTAGTGTTGGCTGAGTCGAACTGCCTTTACATCATAGTCAAATAGCTCTGGTCGACTTGGTTTATTATGGAGTTGTCCGGCCACAAGATAGTCTATGATGTCGCCACGTTATCTTTCAGAAGGTGATACGATGCTATGGATTCGGTACATCACACACGTACCCTAGGCCATAGGCACAATTCTCGTCATTCATGCGAAATGTACCAAAGAAAATAAGATCAATGCAATTTTCTGTTGCGTTGCTGGGTTCACCTGGAGCCCAGTCCAGGTTCTTGACTTCCGATCCGTCCACCCATGTCCAGGTGTTTTGACCAGGACCTCTCTCCGCCCCAATGAAGTACGACCGTTGACTAAAATCTGCAAAATCAAAACAGTACAGCTTTGCAGCTGGAATCAGCTGTACGTATGTATGTATGATAATACAAGAACGAGATGGAAAATAGAAAGAATAACAGACATGCACCCTGACATCAACGAAGGAAGCAGAGATGATGTTGATGATGATGGTCAATTTCTCATTTTATGCCAAGACCACAAAATCGGAAGTGATCGAGTACATTTATATACTATGAGAACTTGCATAGCTACCTGAAAAGTGCAGGAGGCGAAGTCTCGTCATGTTGTACTTGAGGTCCGTGTTTAGGAAAGCTAAGCGAAAGCCCTTAGCCTCACAATCCTGCTTGGCGACACTGTAGGTAGCCTGCTGGGAACTGATCATGAAGCAGAACTGGAGATACGGGTACCAGTACAGGCCGCTTTCTGGCTTGCACTTGTCTGAAAATGTAATAATGAATATGCCTAATAATGTACGATTATCCACAAGAATGTACCTCTTCAACTAAGCGTAATGGTCATTAACTTAATGGGCTTATAATACAGCTATATCTCTCCCCTTCGATTATTCCCAATTTTATATTTTCCTCTCTCCGAAGCGCGCATCGTTTAATGAGATTCTGGATCTTTGTGTATCAGCAACATGGACTGGAAGCTGCTGCTGCTGCTGCTGCTGCTGCTGATGATGATGATGATGATGATGACCGAAATAAAATAAATAATATGACAAAATATGTAACTTCCATGTTGGGCAGACGACACACACTGACCTCCATGCACGTGATACAGATGCTGACCCTCCGAGAAGATGAAGGTGTAGCCTAACTCTAGAACGAAGCGACGGTATGCCGGCGTACACCTGTACTTGTCTTCAGACTTCATGTGCCCAATGGATTATTAGGATCTAAGTAAAGTACTTTTAAATACATTTGTAATACGTGTGGCTTATTGCTACAATGAGTCATAGAAATGATTTACCATACATTGTCACATATTGTCCACAATATTTTACACAATAAGTGACAGGGAACTTTGCTCTGGTCCTTTTCGTCTTCAGCACATGTAGGGTAGAACTATTATAACACAACTATAGTACGACGATCGTAAACACAGATATATCTTTTTATATCTTGAAACTACATTTGTGGAGACATGAGTGACACAACTAGTTTTATCTATAAGGTGACGGAGTCGCAGTACTATTGTGTGACGACTATCATACCTGAAATTTATTTCACATCACAGTTTAGAAAATATTTTTATAACACATCTTTAGCACTTTTACGTGACTGCGGTTTGGAAAAAATAACTATTATGAACTAAATATTATCGTAGAAATCAGTGCAAATATTTCGACAACACATTAAGTAGCATCATCACAAATGTTAAATGGTTTCAATAGTAAAAATGAAAAAAAACGAAGTAAAATATTACCTTCTTTTGTCTAAAACGTTAGACACTAAAAGTCCTTGCTTCACTTTATGGAGATGGCTGCAAACTGAGGGCTCAGATAATTATATTTTCATCTCCATATCTCTCATCCCAGTGTTAGTCGCTGCAGTACAAACAATACAATCGTGCTGCTTATAATGAGGAGTGAATCAAAGGCTGACGAGCTGGGGAAAAATCCACAAATCAATTGTCTACCTGCAACTCACAGTTCTGTTTGTCCACACACAGTTCAAATTTTATTATTTTGTTTACATTTTGTTGGCGGCAAGAAATCCACGGTACACACAGTCCACACACTGCTGTGCGCTCCACCGAAGGGGACAAGATTAGATCTAGACGAATCCTTGATCAAAAGAGTTGTAACACAATCGCCAGTACACAGAGAAAAAAGAAACCTTGTCTAGGAAAGGAATCACTTCTAAGATCTACGCTCCCATCAACACACAGCATCTACGCTCATGTCCGCCAATGCCGTCTGCTTCTCTATATATGTCGCTAGAGTGATCTCCCTTTCCTCGCTGACATCAATACATGCTAGTTACCATTGTAATTTACAAACAGCGAAGGGATTAAACTAACTTTAAAAAATGGAAGCACGGACTGATCCGCGACAATCAATAAACAGTTGTACTCATTATGGAACAGGAAATTCTTCGAGAAATAGTTATACTTAATATGTAATAGCGCAGTGGGTGGAACAAAAACTTGTTTTGCTACAATGCGAAGGGTTGAACAACTGTGACTTGCTGATAAACATACTTTGGTGCAGGAAAAGCCCTTCTTCTGTAGAAGTCTTTCACAACAAAAGTCATACGAGACCAAGTTCCCTTACGTTTAAACTTCTCCTTAGCACATCGACAGGAGAAGCGACAAAACTACTATCCCTAGCTCTTTGACGACCATTTTAAGAAATAAAGTAGCAGTTGACTGCCTTGTACGCTTCAAAGACTTACATGCGTTCTACAGGCAGCAAGGAGTTAGGTGTGGCTCACTGTTCAGTCAGAGAAGAGCTGAAGTTGTCTCAGGAACAGAGAGGCCAGAGCATCTGCTTGACTGGCACGAGAGGCACCTGCAGTACTAACGTCTTCTAACCCTGACGGTTAACAATCACAGCCTTAGTCCCTACAAACAAACGCATTGTTTTAGCAACCGTCATGGCATGAACACTGAAGTCTACTCACTAATGCACCAGTTCACTAAAGTCAATCACCGATGTCGAAAGCCCTGAGTTTAATAGCAAACCTAATGGCCAGGCTGTAGAAATGGTGCCGGTAAATACCACTTCACTTTTTTGTACATTTGCATATTTCATCTCTGACAACGTTAAGTGGCCGTACAGGTACTACTGTCTGGCTTCACCGCTTGTTCTAATTGACAACATTGGCTGACAAGAGCAGAAAAACAACACAGCATCGCCACTTCAGACATTCAGTATAGATGGTAGTCATGTTCGTATCCGCTGCCCTGTTAAGTGCTCAGTGGGCACGTGCGCAGCTTTATTCGATTCTCAGTCGTTTACAGCAGAGTCAAAAGAACGCAGTTCGATTCCAAATACAATATTTTAGTGTCTTTGAAACGGCATCAATTTCCAAATGATCGTGTTCATATTTTAAATCTGTGCCTTATAAAAAGAATGAACATCTTCGTCTTTTAAAGACATCTCAGTGAGTACTGCATGTCCATTTTAAAACAAATTTTGTGAGGTTTTTTTTTCAAATAAACTCAAATCTCTAGCTAATTTTAGTTAAAATATTTGTTTCGAAAAACGCAAGGAGCACAAAAACAATTAACAAGGAAGGTATGAGACCTTTAAATAAAACGTTTTTTCCAATTGAAACGAGTCTTCTATTTTATTTAACAATATACTATTTATGTAAGTGAAGTCAGAGTACATAGTGACTAGAGATTCCACGGGGTTTTAAAGTAAGGTACTCAAGGTATCAGACAGACTTGATTCCCACCAGTCCATTTGGGGACATAATCCGAGTTAATGTTTAGAAAAGAGAAGCTCTTTAAGTCTTATATGATAGTCTGAAAAAGATTCCTTCAATCTAGTAACATTTGGACATCATATTGTGACTCTATAAACCACTTTACCTTTTATGTCTCAGTTATTTCTTAATAATAGAGCGAGAAGTTTTGCGGATATAAGCAAACTACCTTCCAAAGGACCATCTTACTGTTTACACTATGTTTCTTCAAAGAACATCGAGAGGCAACTATTCACTGTGAAGCAAGATAGGTTTCTCATGAACACATTCATTAGAACATAAAAGGTGTGGTCCAATCTCGGGAGAATTGTTTGCGGAATTTTGTCAAATGTTTCAGGAAGCGGTGTCATCAGTCTATGTCTGTGTGTCTTTAAAGCCTTCACTTTCACGAGCTTTATAGAAATTCTTTCACCAAATTTTTAAGAACTTTGTAGCAGCCCGTCGTTTGTTGGGTAAAAATAAAATCTTTCTTCATCTTTTTTACAAGGTTTTTCTACTCTTTCTGCACTTCTGTTCATCGATTCTCTTCCGATTTTCTTTTGCATATTTGCAAAGAACAAACAAAAACAACAAAGGCATATCCTGTTCATAGAAATACTTTTATTTTTTTCTAAAAATCTTTTAAAACAAATTATCGTAAAAATAACAATCAGAAGAAGACAATAACAACAATACATTATAACCCATACTTACAGCAAGTAAAAGTAATCATCAGGCAAGTTGAAATACTCAGGTAAAGGTTTTTAAAATTCCTGTAAAACTCGTTTCTATTTCAGCACAATCGACGCAAGGGAAATTCAGACGCAAAAAACTGAGTTTAATACAGTTTGCAGCTTTTCAAACAAGTGATGTTTGTTTATATTTACTTCTAGTTGATGGCTTTACGTCTGAGCAAAGCAGACGCCGCGAATATGACCTCGACCTGTACACCGTTTAGCTGGGGAAAGACATCAAGACTATACAAAGCAAACATACAACAACCATACAACCTACCAGTATAATGGCGAAAGGTCGACTGTGCTATTCAAAGTCTCAGTGGAGAGTAGTCACCTGGCGTTGATAGTCTCAGGGGAGCTGCTCAAACAGGCGATGATTTAACAACAAACAACCTCAACGCAAAAACGTGGCCCAAGGTGTCCACCAAGGTGTCCACCAAGGCTTACCTTGTTACCTGTAATGTACAACATCTTAGAGAACGCTTATCAATAAACTCTTTAAGACCTTCATATCTCCATTTCCATTGATGGAAGGTCCCCATGCAACCTGAACTTTACAGACGACACTGAACTGAGGCAGCAAGCAGCAAGACTTGACAACAGACTGACAGACAGTGTGCACGCCTATGGCACTGACAAGAGCAAACACTAACGGCAACAACAATACCGAGACCTACATACTCGGGGAGGTGGACAGCTAGTACTGGGGATCTAACATTGACAGCTGCAGCTCACACATCCCCATCGGGATTGCAACAGCGACAGCGGGAGTAACCAAGCTGGACATAATCTGCTGCAGTGACACCATCAGTCCGTAGGAGATAGGATACATTCTGTGTGTGCGTGTGTGTGCGCGAGCGTATCGGATCTGTGTGAATCTGTGTGTGTAGATGCTTGGTACATTTTCTTTGCGATTTGGAGATTGTTTTCTTTACAGATGTCTGCAGATAAAGAGTAACAACAAACGTGACAACCTCACTATCGATCAGCTGATCGTGACGATTCTACCGCGACCTAAATTGCAATCCATTTATTCCAGGACCAAATCGAACACGCTAAGCTGACTCATGGACGTGTATAGGTGGACTGCTGTCTGTCTGCCGAGACCAACGCTTCAGGTCAGGTCAGGTCAATCCCATGCCCGGTCCGGGCGTAGGGGGGACCGTCTGGCAGCAGCAACAGACAGAATTTTCCACCCGGTCCTGTCTTGAGCAGATGAGAGCAGGTCTGGCATCTCACGTTCGGTCCATTCTTTGATGTTGGTGACCCAGCTTTTCCTCGGACGACCACGACGACGGCTCCCTTCGAGGGTTCCTTGTAGGATCGTCTTGGACAGGGTGTTTTTGGACCAACGCTTAGCCTCTTGTAAAGTTCTCCGCTGTTAGTCTCGGCGAGCCTTAACAATGAATGTGACTAAGCCGGAGGCTTTGAACAAATCTGCCTCGTTTTAGTAGTTAACTGGAAAAAGAATCGTCTGCCAGCAGTCCAGTAATACAAGTTCGTGGTGAAATCGACTAAAAATTTCTGCCATCGGTGGTCGATTGTCTCCTCGCATATTAAGTCTTGGCTTTAGATCATAGTCGCATTATCCTGGTCGACTTAGTTCAGTATAAAATATTTGATGATTGCTCCACGTAATCCTGCAGAAGGTGAGACGATGTTATGGATTCGGTAGCTCACAAACATATCCTAGGCTATACTCACAACCCTGGTCATTGATTCTGAAATCACGATACAAGTGAAGATCGATGCAATTTTCTGTGACGCCACTTGGTTGACCTGGAGCCCAGTCCAGGTTCTTGGCTGCTGATCCATCCACCCATGTCCAGTTGTTTTGACCAGGACTTCTCTCCGCCCCAATGAAGTACGACCGCTGATTTAAATCTGCAAAATCACAAAATCAAAATCAATTCGCTTCTGGAATCAGTATACATGGAAGAGATAGTAAACAGAAAGAGTGATAGACAAACGTAAATTAATGACGAAAGCAGGTAGACAGATGATGATGATGATAAAGTTATAATGTTCAGACCCAGCAGATGTTCTACTCAGGGAACCACACTGATAAAGCGGTGGCAAAGGTGTCCTAGAGTAAAGATAATAAAGTAGCGGCCATGGTTACTGGACACCGAAGAAAAAAAACAACACCTTTTTCTTAAAACCGTTACCTGAAAAGTGCAGGATGCGAAGTCTCGTCATGTTGTACTTGAGGTCCGTGTTTAGGACAACTATGCGAAAGCCCTTAGCCTCACAGTCCTGCTTGGCGACATTGTAGGTGGCCTGCTGGGAACTGAACATGAAGCAGAACTGGAGATACGGGTACCAGTACAGGCCGCTGTCTGGCTTGCACCTGTCTGAAAATGTAATCACGTGAACGTCTTTACTTCATCTCCAGCGACTGCAGGTAAATCACACACACACACATACACATGCATACACACACTCATGCATTCACAAACCGTTTTATTTCTGTCGTTATTTTCATTTTTATTTTTTTTGTAGCTAATGTGTACTGTGTGTGGGCGCTCGTGTCGTGAGAGAAGAACATACTTTTCTCTTTGCTTCCTTTTACGGATATGAACAACATAAAAACCCGAGATAGGAGGGGGAGGGAGGGAAGACGTGTTTTTATGCTGGGCAGACGACACACACTGACCTCCATGCACGTGGTACAGATGCTGACCCTCCGAGAAGATGAATGTGTAGCCTAGCTGGCGAACGAAGCGACGGTATGCCGGCGTACACCTGTACTTGTCTTCAGACTTCTTGAGGAAAAACGCCTGACACAGGTCAATGCTCAGACAGCGCGCCGCGCATGTCATAGGGGAAGTGACGTACACGGACTGATCTAGCATTTCTGGGTGACCTTGCAAGGCCACATCCGTCAGGAAAAGATGGAACACCATGAACGGACTGAGGGCCATCGTGTAAACAAGGACCTGCACCTGACTTACAGACAAAAGCAGTTGTAAGTGTCACACCCATCCACTTAGTGCGAGGTGTGTAAACACGGGAAGGTGTAATTATGGAATGAAAGTGGTCTAACCATTTATTAAAGAAAAACTTAATGTGCAGAACGGTTTGTTAAGATCTAAGTAAAATACCTTTATAAGTGGAAACAACAGCAAGCAAACATATATCTGTTTTCAAGAGGAAGGGATATCTATCTTGAAACGACTTTTGAGGAGACACCTGTCAGCTATACATCTCGTCGCCTGAACAATATCACGATTTCACAATACATCTGAATATTATTTAACATCGGAATTCTAAAGTATCACGAGTTCTTTCCCAGAAAATAATTTTACAACACAGTTGTGCTCTATAGCACATTGAGGTCCCTCCCCCCTCGTTCTTTAGCATTTTTATGTGTCAGCTGTTTGGAAAAATAGCAAGTATAAGCCTAATATTATCGTATAAATTTACCTAAATATTCTGACAATTTAAATATAACGAGATAAATACTTCATGACATTATGTTAATAGTTGCCAAAAAAGTAAAGAGAAAAAAACAAAGTTACAAAATTACCTTCTTTTGCACAAAACGTGAGACACCGAAAGTCCTTGCTCCAGTACACGGCAAACTGAGGGTTTGGAACTTTGATTTTCCTGTCCACTCTTTTTGTTGCCATGTTAGTAGCTAATATATAGGAAAAAACGATAAAAGTTTGTACTTAGAATGATGACATGGTCAAAGGCTTGCGAGCTGGCGAAAAATTAATTATCCATTGTTAGCATGTAACTTTATCTTTCAGAAACCATCGACAGCTTTAGGTGGAATTTTCTGCTGGGTAGTTCGCAAGATTGTCTTTCCAGCGAATTTCAACATCCACATTATTAATTCACACTTCCTTTAAGCTAATGCTCAATATTTGATTAGATGACAAAACGGCTTCGTGGAAGAAGTGGCAACCATGTCAGCATCCAAAAGAAAAAACAAAACAAAACAAAAAACCCGAAAATAAGACCTGCAACGGGAATAGATACAAGGTAACTCCTTTCAGAGTACAGTGATATTAAGCAAAACTCTGTAGAAATCTAATTAATTAATAATTTGCTGTCTACATTTCTGTGTTCATGACAGTAACCTGACACTTACAGAGAAAGGTGCCAGCGCGCCTACTTGTATAGTACTTTGAGTCCGGCTGACAATGGAGAAATGCGCTCTATAAATTTGATAATTAATTAATTAGTACATTTCTTTTATATTTTCTAGATATTTATTTTCTAAATATGTCGCTAAACATTTCTGTATATTTCTATCGTATTTTCTATATAATTTGGTTATATGTGTTTATTAATTGTTATTGTTCAAAAACATTAATCGTAAAAATTTACAGGATTAGCACGCATTTCGTAACATTTTTCAAATTTTTAAGGACTCTGTAGTAACCGTCGTCTTGGGTAAAAATAAAATCTTTCTCCATCTTTTTTCACAAGTGTTTTCTACTCTTTCTGCTCTTCTGTTCATCTTCTACAGATTTACTGCGAAAAAAACAACAAAAAAACAACAGCAGCATATCCTGCTCATATATATATTTATTTTTCCTAAAAGCGCTTTTCAAACAAATTATAAAAAATTAACAACCAGAAGAAGACAATAACCACAACAGCAATACATTATAAAGTTTATTCCCCCTACTTACAGTGAGTTCAATGAGCTTTAAAAAGTGAAGTAAAAGTAATCATCAGGTAAGCTGAAGTACTCAGGTAAAGGTTTTTAAAATTCCTGTAAAACTCGTGCCTACTTCCGCACAATCGACGGAAGGGAAATTCATACGCAAAAACTGAGTTAAATACAGTTTGCAGCTATTCAAACAAGTGATCTTTGTTTATATTTACTTCTAGTTGATGGCTTTACGTCTGAGCAAAGCAGACGTTGGTGCATTTACTGATGGAGTAGTAACTGAGAACAAAAGAACAGACTGCTACATAATAATAGTGACAGAAAATTTATTTATGTTATCTTTGGACTTCACATAAACCAATGGGATAATAATTGCTATAGCATATCTAAGAAAGGACTGCGACAACCGAACTTGATTTCAATTTTCTGTAACGTATTGAGATTGATGTTCAAAACAGTTTTTATAGACTAGTTTACTCCACTGTGTTACAGTTTTTTTCTTCTGTGAAGCTTTAGACAGCAGGTTTCTCTTGACAAGGTAATAAAACTGAAGAGAGTGACAGGTGGTGAGAAATTTAGCATCCAACACTAAACAGTTTGGTATTAAACAAGGGAAGATCCCTGTAATCAAAAGTCAATGATATATTTCAAAAATTCTTCAGAAACTCAATGTTTTTGAGATGAAATATTCAAAGATAATCTCTTGTAATGAATTGATTGTTTACCGTTACACCGGTGAGGATAGCCTGGAGCTGTTTAACATGTTACTGAAAACTTGCTAAGACAGATCAGTACAAGACTTCGGTCGTCGGACACAGCAAAAGGCTTTGCTGTACCAGCTTGATTGGTATCTGAAGTCTAGGCAACGGTAACATGAGGAGATTGGCAGATGATAGGAAATTCAGCAGATGACTGTAGATTAAAAGTCACACAGTTCAAGAATTACTAGAAGAATGTTTTTAAGAAGAGATGTCGATAAACTACCTCTTGGACTGGATTAAGGCTTCTCCTTTACACAGATGTGTAGACTGGCTCTGTTTATCGTTTTCCTAGAGATGGGTTTTCCTAGAGACTTGCTTTCATTATTTCTCTTTTCTCCACACGCGAGACCTTCAGTTAGTCAATTGCCAATGGCGATGATGCGAAGAGTGAAAGGAAAAGAGCCACAACCCACTTCAGGAAAATGCAAACATGGCGATCATCATCGATATCTAGAAATGTCAAAAAACACATAAACATGGCTATTTATAGCTGATATTCACGTCAGGACATATCTATAAACAAAAGGACACGATTACAGGAGAGTTTGTCACCCTCAGCCTGCTATGCGAAGGGACTTAATCGTGTCCGACAAGATAACAAGGAGACAACAGTGAGTGTCCACAAAGGCTTACCTTGTGACCTGTAATGTACAACGTTTTTCAAGAAACCCTTTAAGACCATCACATCTCCATTTCCAGTAAAGGAATAATAGTATACATTAAAAATAGGCAAATTAATAAGTGGACATAAGTTGGACATAATCTGCTGCAAAGACACCATCAGGTCAGTTGCTTTGTAAGATTGTACAAGTCTGTAGGGGATAGGATACATTCTGTGTGTGTGTGTGTGTGTCAGGTATGTGTGTATCTGTGTGGGCAGACATCGAATGTTTCTTTGCGATTAGGAAATTGTTTTCTATACAGAAACATGCATTCAGATAAAGTGTCACAACAAAGGTGGACAACTTCATTATAAATTAAATAGATTGGGACGATTCTACCACGACTACATATCACTTCATCAATTCCAAGACCAAATTTAACACGCCAAGATGACAAAAAAGACTAGAAATTTCTGTCATCTGTGATCGTCTCTAAGACAGTTTTAGTGTTGGCTGAGTCGAACTGCCTTTACATCATAGTCAAATAGCTCTGGTCGACTTGGTTTATTATGGAGTTGTCCGGCCACAAGATAGTCTATGATGTCGCCACGTTATCTTTCAGAAGGTGATACGATGCTATGGATTCGGTACATCACACACGTACCCTAGGCCATAGGCACAATTCTCGTCATTCATGCGAAATGTACCAAAGAAAATAAGATCAATGCAATTTTCTGTTGCGTTGCTGGGTTCACCTGGAGCCCAGTCCAGGTTCTTGACTTCCGATCCGTCCACCCATGTCCAGGTGTTTTGACCAGGACCTCTCTCCGCCCCAATGAAGTACGACCGTTGACTAAAATCTGCAAAATCAAAACAGTACAGCTTTGCAGCTGGAATCAGCTGTACGTATGTATGTATGATAATACAAGAACGAGATGGAAAATAGAAAGAATAACAGACATGCACCCTGACATCAACGAAGGAAGCAGAGATGATGTTGATGATGATGGTCAATTTCTCATTTTATGCCAAGACCACAAAATCGGAAGTGATCGAGTACATTTATATACTATGAGAACTTGCATAGCTACCTGAAAAGTGCAGGAGGCGAAGTCTCGTCATGTTGTACTTGAGGTCCGTGTTTAGGAAAGCTAAGCGAAAGCCCTTAGCCTCACAATCCTGCTTGGCGACACTGTAGGTAGCCTGCTGGGAACTGATCATGAAGCAGAACTGGAGATACGGTACCAGTACAGGCCGCTTTCTGGCTTGCACTTGTCTGAAAATGTAATAATGAATATGCCTAATAATGTACGATTATCCACAAGAATGTACCTCTTCAACTAAGCGTAATGGTCATTAACTTAATGGGCTTATAATACAGCTATATCTCTCCCCTTCGATTATTCCCAATTTTATATTTTCCTCTCTCCGAAGCGCGCATCGTTTAATGAGATTCTGGATCTTTGTGTATCAGCAACATGGACTGGAAGCTGCTGCTGCTGCTGCTGCTGCTACTGCTGCTGATGATGATGATGATGACCGAAATAAAATAAATAATATGACAAAATATGTAACTTCCATGTTGGGCAGACGACACACACTGACCTCCATGCACGTGATACAGATGCTGACCCTCCGAGAAGATGAATGTGTAGATGCTTGGTACATTTTCTTTGCGATTTGGAGATTGTTTTCTTTACAGATGTCTGTACAGTGTCGCCAAGCAGGACTGTGAGGCTAAGGGCTTTCGCTTAGCTGTCCTAAACACGGACCTCAAGTACAACATGACGAGACTTCGCCTCCTGCACTTTTCAGGTAGCTATGCAAGTTCTCATAGTATATAAATGTACTCGATCACTTCCGATTTTGTGGTCTTGGCATAAAATGAGAAGTTGACCATCATCATCAACATCATCTCTGCTTCCTTCGTTGATATCAGGGTGCATATCTGTTACTCTTTCTATTTTCCATCTCGTTCTTGTATTATCATACACACATACGTACAGCTGATTGTGCAAAGCTGTACAGATGTCTGCAGATAAAGAGTAACAACAAACGTGACAACCTCACTATCGATCACCTGATCGTGACGATTCTACCGCGACCTAAATTGCAATCCATTTATTCCAGGACCAAATCGAACACGCTAAGCTGACTCATGGACGTGTATAGGTGGACTGCTGTCTGTCTGCCGAGACCAACGCTTAGCCTCTTGTAAAGTTCTCCACTGTTAGTCTCGGCGAGCCTTAACAATGAATGTGACTAAGCCGGAGGCTTTGAACAAATCTGCCTCGTTTTAGTAGTTAACTGGAAAAAGAATCGTCTGCCAGCAGTCCAGTAATACAAGTTCGTGGTGAAATCGACTAAAAATTTCTGCCATCGATGGTCGATTGTCTCCTCGCATATTAAGTCTTGGCTTTAGATCATAGTCGCATTATCCTGGTCGACTTAGTTCAGTATAAAATATTTGATGATTGCTCCACGTAATCCTGCAGAAGGTGAGACGATGTTATGGATTCGGTAGCTCACAAACATATCCTAGGCTATACTCACAACCCTGGTCATTGATTCTGAAATCACGATACAAGTGAAGATCGATGCAATTTTCTGTGACGCCACTTGGTTGACCTGGAGCCCAGTCCAGGTTCTTGGCTGCTGATCCATCCACCCATGTCCAGTTGTTTTGACCAGGACTTCTCTCCGCCCCAATGAAGTACGACCGCTGATTTAAATCTGCAAAATCACAAAATCAAAATCAATTCGCTTCTGGAATCAGTATACATGGAAGAGATAGTAAACAGAAAGAGTGATAGACAAACGTAAATTAATGACGAAAGCAGGTAGACAGATGATGATGATGATAAAGTTATAATGTTCAGACCCAGCAGATGTTCTACTCAGGGAACCACACTGATAAAGCGATAGCAAAGGTGTCCTAGAGTAAAGATAATGAAGTAGTGGCCATGGTTACTGGACACCGAAGAAAAAAAAACACCACCTTTTTCTTAAAACCGTTACCTGAAAAGTGCAGGATGCGAAGTCTCGTCATGTTGTACTTGAGGTCCATGTTTAGGTCAACTATGCGAAAGCCCTTAGCCTCACAGTCCTGCTTGGCGACATTGTAGGTAGCCTGCTGGGAACTGAACATGAAGCAGAACTGGAGATACGTGTACCAGTACAGGCCGCTGTCTGGCTTGCACCTGTCTGAAAATGTAATCATGTCAACGTCTTTACTTCATCTCCAGCGACTGCAGGTAAATCACACACACACACATACACATGCATACACACACTCATGCATTCACAAACCGTTTTATTTCTGTCGTTATTTTCATTTTTATTTTTTTTTTGTAGCTAATGTGTACTGTGTGTGGGCGCTCGTGTCGTGAGAGAAGAACATCATTTTCTCTTTGCTTCCTTTTACGGATATGAACAACATAAAAACCCGAGATAGGAGGGGGAGGGAGGGAAGACGTATTTTTATGCTGGGCAGACGACACACACTGACCTCCATGCACGTGGTACAGATCCTGACCCTCTGAGAAGATGAATGTGTAGCCTAGCTGGCGAACAAAGCGACGGTATGCCGGCGTACACCTGTACTTGTCTTCAGACTTCTTGAGGAAAAACGCCTGACACAGGTCAATGCTCAGACAGCGCGCCGCGCATGTCAAAGGGGAAGTGACGTACACGGACTGATCGAGCATTTCTGGGTGACCCTGCAAGGCCACATCCGTCAGGAAAAGATGGAACACCATGAACGGATTGAGGGCCATCGTGTAAACAAGGACCTGCACCTGACTTACAGACAAAAGCAGTTGTAAGTGTCACACCCATCCACTTAGTGCCACGTGTGTAAACACGGGAAGACGTAATTATGTCACGAGAGTAATCTACTACAGTCTGACGGTTTCACAATACTACAGCGTTAGGACTACCATATCTGAAAATCATTTCACATCGCGATTCGAAAGTATGATGGGTTCTCGTTTAGAAAATAATTTCACAGCGCAGTTGTGTAGTATAGTACATTGAAGTTCACCCTTCTCCACTGGTTCTTTATCACTCTTTTGTGTCATCTATTAGGAAAAAATAGCGAGTATGAATCACGTATTATCGTAGAAGTCAACCTAATATTACGATAATTAAAACAAACTGGGAAAAATCTTTAAAGACACTATAAAGACACATTATTTACCATAATTTCAAATCTTAAAAATCATTATAAAAAAGGTAAAGGTAAAAATTTACCTTCTTGTGTATAAAACGTGTGACACCGAAAGTCCTTGCTCCAGTATACGGGAATGGGTGGAAACTGAGGGCTCAGAGAGATATATACTTTTATCTTCACGCCTCTTGTTGCCATGACAGTCGCTAGAATATAAACAAAACAATAAGTCTTTTTTTTTTTGCTTAGAATGAGAAATGGATCAAAGGCTGACGAGCTGGCGAAAAAGATCCATAAATCACTAATCATTTAACTGTAACGTGTAACCCAAACACCTCTGCTGGTGTTAATTTTTTAATTGTCATGTCTTGGCTCTGTTGTGGACCGTCTGAGTCTGGTGCTCTGCTTGTGACAACATCAAAGACACTCGGGTAACCAGCCTGATATTCTGCTGAGTATTGTGCAAATGTAACAGAATAATGGCAGTGAAATGCAAGAAAAACGTAACGAGTGTAAAATATAAGCTCCCATGTTGGGACCGTTACTTGCTTCGTGCTTTAATATATTATTTTATTTGTTCCTAACATACAATACTTCGACAGAACTGAGAAGCACGCTGTGAATTCTGAAGTGTCCAATTCCGACACATCCCAGATCACATTGCGCTTTCAGGCTGAAAACTGTCTACGCAAAACCCAGACCAAATGTTCGAGTCAGTTTTCATTATTGAAAGTGTCATATGATCTGGGATGTATTAGGGCTGGTTCCACAAACAATGCTGGGTAGCAACACCAGAAAAACAACAACAGTACAGACGACGCAACAAAACAAGCTTTACTTTTAAAAAAGTTTTTAAAAAACTCCGTTCCACTGTCTTTACAAAATCCACCTGGAGCTCAATTTACGCAAGATAAAAAATCTACGAATCTACGAATAAAGTAACGACCGATGCATCTACGCAGATCAGCACGTCTGGGTCTTCCACTAGGTTAACTAGGATTACAATTAAGGGAGATGCAGTGATGGTCTGGGGGTCTTTTTATTTTTATTTTAGGAGACGACATACGTTAGGACACTGTGCACTTGATTACTCTGGTGGGGACAGCGAGTGCTGACAGAACTGGCGTCCGATTCCAGAAGCGCTCCGGTTCGATACTCGTGTGGCGGAGCAAACTTCCCCACTCGACAGAGTATTGGTACCACAAGACTTTCAATTTTATTTAATAGATAAATCAGAAAACGCCCTTTCGCAGGTTTAAAAGGACTTAATGCATCTTTGCAGCACAGAGTAGACTGACATCGAGACTGTCGACAGGTTTAGGTTTGCGTAATTAACTCTCTCGCAAACGGAAAGGGCGTTTGCTGCTTCATCTAATAAAAAAAAAAAAAAAATTAAAAAATTCCAAGTCTCGTGGTTTGAGTTGCACCCTTGCCTTCATATTTTTGCACAACTAATTAAAAAGCACATTGTTTTGTGTGCATACAAGCAGCACACATAAGCAGCAAAGCTGATCAGGCATTTATTTCGGCGCAGCAGAATCAAGAACTGGAGGAACTAATGAGTCTCTTGCAGCTTGACAATGCTTCGGCAGTAACGATCTTCTCCGCGCTCAAAGAATGCTTCATTCGGCTGAATCTGCCAATCAAATGCGCAGACACTTCAGGAAACAGCGGCCTCCTTGTAAAAAGATACTAAGAAGGGGGTGACAAGAATACAACGTCGTTCACCGTCAGTCTTCCCATCCATCACCACACACACTTACAAAGCCGATCAGGGTCTTCCTACGCTACAGTCACTTCTAAAAGTTTCTACAGTTCTACGTGAGGACAAGCATGTCATGTCGAGGTCATTTCATCAGCTTTTATCGTCAAGCCGTATCTGTGATCCTGCATGAAGTACAAAAGACTGAGGCAGTCCATTGTTTCGGCTATTTGGTAGAGTAGATATAAAGGTGTTGTAATATTGTTATTGTGTGTATGTGCTGCCACACAAAGCTGCATCTTGTTGCCCTCTGCGATAAAGTCTGATCTTAGACTCAACGGTTACAGAGTTGTTGTTTTTTTAACAGAGCTTCCAGCCGTTGATTTTTTTTTATTATTTATTTTTTTTTTTTTTTGCTTTTTTTTAAAAATTCGAATCTGAGCGCACTGCCAGGCTACACCACTTCCCAGTTATTACTACTATTGCAATTTTTTCTCGATTTTGTTAAGACACTAATTGCTGTTCCCACTGTGCAAGTTGCTGCGACTGTAGACAACATACACATACAGACTTGTATCGTTTGTACACGTCCATGACACCATCATCAAGGGGAAAGCAACTCACAGAAACATTCTGCTTAAAACTTTACCTGAGAATTACTTCCCCTATTTTGTGTGTCGCATGTTTGCGAAATGCCCATTAGTGAATTTGAGGACTTTTTACTGAAACAGTGAAAACATACAAATGTTCACCACACTCTTGTGTAAAATACTAATCCTTTGTTGTTAAAAAATCTAACGAATTCATTGTAGGTTCTGATGACTTTTTAGCATTGATGTTTTCGTTTTCATACGATCGAGTGGCAGTCGTTACTAGATGATTGGAAACTCGTTCTGTTTTCATCGCGAAAACCATGATCACATTAATTCCCCGACCACCAGCGTCATGAAGAATACTGCGCCTTTGTGTATATGTGTGGCAACATAACACATTTATGAAGCTGAATGGGACCAATATTTGGAAACCAATGGCATCGTGTACTGTTTACGCCAGCAGACGGTTGTTTAGAGACGGACACTTCCGGTGAATAGTACGTCTGCTATCGAAAATTCAGACTCGTTTGTCAAAGGATATCAACCTCTAAACTCCAAGAAAGGGGTAAGTCTCAGTTGATATTTCCTTGTTTTAATTTTTTCTTTCATTTCTTTTATTGTCTGGTATCTCGTGTAGTGTTGAATGAAAAATTTGAGCTCGTCGAAACTCGAGTTTACGCTTTTGCGCATAAAGAGCTGGCCGGAGAGGAAATGTTGGGTTTAGCTTTTTTTAACGGTTTATTGATTTTGGAGTGTTTGTGGATATTGCATTGATTAGAGTATTTTACCTTGTGAGGGTGAATTGTGTCATTTTGATTCGTGTATTTCCACTCATTGTATATCACGTATACCCCCCCCCCTACTATATTTATCTACACTACAGTAAGATGCATGTGCCTTGCATAACTTGTCTATAGACAGCATTTACTCATACCTGGTGGGGTTTGTTATTTGTTGTCTCATGAAAGTCCTTTGATCAGTTAACCAATGTACAATTCACTCATGACGCAAATTCAGATTTTACTATTGGTATGGAAACCATAGATGATACTAGCTGCAGTTAGTAAATATGAATACTGCAGTAATTAGGAATATTTCAGTTAGAAAATATGAATACTGCAGTAAGTAATGACTAATACTTTTCTTCTTTCCTTATTTGGACACTTAATTTCTTTATCAAACGAAGCTCATGCCCAGCATTACGTTCTGCATCGCAATAGATGTTTCATGAATCTTCTCCTGTTGTCATGGCTATCACAAACACATGGTCAGTAAATGCTTTCTTTAGTTGAAAATGTGTTGGGAGAATCCTGTAGCTCTATTTACCATGCAAAGCTAATTATTGTTGAAAGATGTGGGCAAGCATCTTTGACCAATGCCAAGACTGTGCTTTTGCAGAACTTTTGATCTTTCTTGTTTTTTTAATCCCTGTCAGGGTTCTCAATCACCATCTGGTTTAGCAGTCCCACTCAAAAAAGCAGAAAATCTGTGGTTCCGGGGGCTGGTAGAACTATTGGCTGCGACCTTCCCTCCCTAGACATGATTTATGTTCAGTGTATTTTGAGTATGGCATGAAAGATTGCTGATTTTATCATGTGGCATCTGGAGTCAGATACAGATAGATTCGTACCAGGAACAGTTTCAGTGCAAGTACTTCTATGTTCTATGCTGTGGCATGTCAGAACTGTGTTGGATGTATTTTTTAGGATCCCTATATAAATATGTATATGTGCACATATGCTTTTACATAGTAGTGTATGTGAACATGGGGCAGGACAAGACATAAATATGTGAATGATGTATATATAGTGTGAGTGTGTTTGGGTGTATATTATGTGTACAAAGAAATAAATTATATTGGATATACATAGTAAGGCATAGATATTGTGTATATATAGTAGTGCATGTAAGGGTTTAGATACAAGTTTGTGATTGGAGAGTGTGAAGAAGGTGATGGCCATGATTCAGTTATGGTCCTCATGTCTATTAAATGGTGGCCAGCATTCAAACATGGTCCTCATGTGTGTCATTTGGTGAAACTAAATTCTCATCTTCTCGGTCCTCCTCCGCCACCCTTGTTTAATAGTTTAATGTTGGGGTAGAAATGGAATCACGGCACAAATTAGAAAATTTACAAATTTCATTTAAACATAGTTTGTTTTTTTATTCCCCCTTTCAGCATTACACATTGACAGTTGACCTTTCTGGCTTAGAAATAGTCAGATCAATAAATTTCATGAGCTTTGTTATAACTTATAACTCTGGTAATATAAGAGTGTCAGTCAAGCATTTTATTTCATCATGTCCTGTAAGCCTTCAAACCCCTGACAAAGAGGAAAGGGATATATCAAGTTAATGGTAGTCAAGCATGTACAAAATAGAAAATGAGTACAAATATGTAAATAAATATGTACACAAAAAAAAAATGTGTAGGTGGAATAGTAAAAGACTAGATTGTGGATAAACAGAAAAAGGCAGGGAAAGATAGATGGTTGTTTTTAGACAGGAAGAACCAGGGAAAGTCAGAAGGTTGTTTTGTAAACACGCAAAATAGCTAGAAAAAACATGGAAGTTGCTATATTTATTACATAGTAAAACAGCAAACTGCATGGACAATAATTTGTGAAGCCTTTATTTTGCAAAAATACATTAAATCCCTTTTATCCCTTAAAAAAATATTTTGTTATTATACATTTAAAAATATGCCTTGTGATCTATTGATTTTTCCCATTGTTTGTGCCTGGATGTGTAATATGTAGCCACAACCATCTTGTGCACCACTAATTAACATTACTGAGTGATAATTAACTGTAAACTCGCTGAGGGGATGAGGTACTGCCCATAACTTCTGTTCTTGACCAGAATTGCATAATGAAGAAAATTTCACTTATGGTGGACTATAGATGTAGCGATATAAGCTCGCTGTTTAGTTTTAGTATGATTTCAAATGAAGATCTAGAGAAAAAAACACATCGCAAATTTTTCGGAACCCCAAAACTTTGCAAAGATCGTACTCCATCCGCTGTTGACTGGAAGCACGCGAGCCCCAAATCTTCAAATAGTTTGCTGCAGGCCTTTTCCCGTCTTCGTGTGAACAAGTAGGGGCGTCCTTAAGAATCGATCACTTGATGTCAGGAATTTCCTCCCAACCCCCACGCGCTCCTTTGGCAGTCAGCTCAGATTCATCATCTGCTATATCCTGTGAACATGCCACAGGACGTGTAGCGAACCTGATTGTGAATGGCAGATGGCTTGGTGGTCGTAAAGTTGCTACACGGTTATCGTGTCGTGCTGGACCGGCACGTGCTGAGATGTGCCTCCGCTGCCGGAGCGTTGTTTCCACGTAACGGGTACTTTGCTGGCATACAGTCTCCTTGTCCTCCACAAGTAAGTGTACCTCGAGAATCTTAAGATAATGTATCGTATCCTGTCTTTAGTCCGTCAGGCCCATCGTGCTAAACATATGTTGTTACAACCGATTGGCTGATAATTAAATGTAATAATCAAACCAATCTCACCCACCCTGTGCCTATTTGGAGTAGTTCTGGATATCTCTTGGTACCAAACGCGCATTCCTTCTGTACATTCAGTCTGATGGATTGTACGTAGCTTAAGTACTGGGATCGCTGTCCTGGGAAGACTGATATCACGTGGTTTGTAGAAAAGAAAGTTATCAGGAGTGGGGTACATTAGTATCAGGACAGAAGTGGGGTGAGTATTATACTGTCCTCGCTAAAATTAAGAGTTGAGTGGGTGGGTGGGCGCGTGGGCGTGTGTTGTGCGAAAGATAAATGAAATATGAAGGAAGATATTTCAAACATCTTCATGCTAGTCTTAATTATGAAAAATATTGTTCACATCTGTCGTCTGTCATCTGTTCGTCTTTTACCTCCTCTTTCCCAAGTTTATTCTCTTTTGTTATGTGCAACCAAGGGAAGGATAATTCAGTGACTGACATCTGCAGAAATGTTGTGATAAAGAATATCATGGAATATGATGTGATGTAATGTAATAGGATAATATGGAGATAAATGGACAAAATTTGCTCAAGGATTACTTTCTAGCGACTTGAAGCTGTAAGGAATGTCTGTTCGTTCTTACTGGCAACATTCGATGAGACCGATGCCGCTATATTCCATTCAGAGCCGCACAACAGAGACTGTTTGTCGGTGTATAGTGCCAACAGAAATCGCATAATTCTGGGAATGCATGACAGACCCTAATAATTAGGATAGTTGTGAAAAACAGTTAGGAGATGGCGAACGATTGGACTAAAGGCTACATCGTAGAGCAGGACTGTAATAACACAGATGAGTAGAGTTCATCGAAGAGCTGTTGGCGTGGCTGATAAAAGCGAGCGTGGTATGTGCGTGATGGTGGAGAGTTACCTTGGGGACCGAAGCTGAGGGACACGCCACTGAACCGCAAATTACCCTTCTGGGGGAGATGCTTGCGGGACACCCCAGCACCCGTAATTTAGCTGCCTTTGCAATGAAGGGTTACACAAAAAGACAATGAATGTTCGGAACATGAGCACGCGGTTAAGGTATATGAAAAATAATTAATGCATATATGAGTTGTTTCATGCGGTACTCATCTGTCTCCATGTCTGTCTGCTCTCCGCAATTCCCCACTCTCTCTCTTTCCTTTCTTTCGTTCAGTCCTCTTCCTCACATTTGTGTGCGTTTCTCTATCTCTTATATAGATACATGCACACACGCACACACACACGTGACATCTGAGTCCTGTAGAACTTTGCTTGGAATGAAATTTTAAGTGACAGTCGTTTTTCTGGTCAGGTCACGTTTATTAAGTCCTTATTATAACAATAGCGTCTTTTCCCATTTTTCTCTTTTATTATTGAATGTTCCAGTCAACCAATGTAGACAGAAATGAGATTTATTGAGGCTTCAGCAATATTGACTATGGCTTTCCTACTCTACCTCACTTACCAGGAATTTCGCACTCTCATAACTGCTGTTTATGTTGACTAAAGATTTCTACAGTTTGATTTTGAAAAGAACCTGTCAAACTTCAAAATCTGTTGTTAGTTTTATGTTATCATTTAACGTTTTGATCTTTCTGAACGCATTTAGACTCAACTGAAAGTTAAGTTTGTGACTGTGACCCGCGATGACCCAACTCGGCACCGCGTATGGTAGCACGCGCCGGCAAGTTACATGATTCGTGCCTTCCTTGTACAAGTTACGACTGTTGGCTTTGAATTTCGTACATTTTTTTTTCCATTTCTGATATTTTGATTACTGAATTCGAGTAGTTTGATTGATCTTACAAGACAGACAAAACTCACTGATGAATGGAAACGGATTATGCAGTCTACGTCTCTGGGACGACAGCCTTCTGGTAGTTCTGAATTAGGAGATGGTGGTTCAAGATAGTCTGTACTGTACTGATTCCATCTCACTGCACAGACGGAACTTTACTATGAGGTCCCATGTCTGTTCTTCCCCATTCTGAAAACGTCTTTGATACAGCAAAAGGGCCTTAAAACGCACACTAAATGTGGAAGTCAGAAAAAAAAATTCGATTAGATTTTTCTTTCTTCGGAACGAGAAAATGCGTGAATGGGTTGTGATCATGCAGTATTGAACTTGCTAGGAAGTATTTGAGAAGAGTACTTTTTCACTTATTTCTTTCTGGCATCATCATCCTTATTATTTTTTGTCAGTGTATATTGAGCATGAATATTGTGCAGCAGGAATAGCAAAATGATATTTATGTACGCATGATCCTAAAAATAAATTGTACAGTACTAGCGGTTCATAGAGAAGACTTGCTCACATAATGTTTATGTGACGATTATGAACACGCAAGATTAGCGCCTCATATGACACTTAGAATACACCCCGAGGACACTAGCGCAGTCGAGAAATAGCTTACTTATTATATTAAACCTTGCTCTCTGCTATGTTGGTTATCCACCTAGATTCAGTCCTTTGAGCTGGAATGGTCGTCGAGGACTTGACGGATGCAGCAGTTGACTAGCTTTTCCCCGTACAGTTTACTGGACTCGCACCACACTTGATAGTACGCCTTAAAGGCAGATTTGTGTTTAAATAGCTACAATCATTAAAGAGCCAAATATTTCAGAATGAAACCTACTAGAGCAGCTAATAATTTAGCATTCGTAACCCCTGAGAACGCCTTGTAATGCAGAGATAAAGACAACAAAAAAAAAAAATCCGCCAAAAAACAAACCCTCTAAACACAGCGGTCAGGACCATTGAGATCGTCCTCCGAAATGCAGTTTTCGGGTAACATTAATGCAGTCTTGGAGAAGTCTTCGCTCTCAGATGCATGCAAGAAATACCATTCGTTTGAACATGTGCATCAAACATGGTTGTCGAATGTCAGTAAAGCATGTATGCTGTCATGGAGGCTCTTACAAATATCTAGGTATTTGATAACCAGCTTAAACGGAGCATCAACACTGACATGATCCTCCGTGAGAGCCAACAACGCATGTACCTCCTACGGAAACTCAGCTCTTTCTCTGTCATCTCTGTCATCCTCACTCGGTTCTATCAGTCCTTCATCGAAAATCTCATCACCTTTTCTTTCATCTCTTGGTTCCATAGCCTCTCCTTAGAGAACAGGAACAGTCTTGTCTCCCTTGTTACTATCTCCAACATCGCCGGAACCAGGAAGAAGGACTTGGAAGCCTTATATCACCAGCCAATCCTCAGAAAGGCATCACGTATCCTCTGTATTTCTGACCATGTGTTGGCATGTGAGTTTTCACACATGCGGTCTGGCTGTAGGTATGCGATGCCTGTATGTGTAGAACCAGTTGTCACCGCAGCTCATACATTCCACGTGCCATTCACTTGATAAACTCTACTGGCCGTCATCTTGTACTAGGCTGAGGTGGCCTGGGGTAACCCACTGTATCTGCCGTTGTTGGTAGTGTGTGTATGGGAGAGATAGAATGTGTGTGTGTGAAACTATTTCAACATGTAAATTTATATTATCTTTTATATCATGTATAGACTATTGCTAGTACGAGCACTATTTTGAATTGCCTCTGGGGATCAATAAAGTTGTATTGTATTGCTCCCGCGTGTTCCAAGTCCTAATTGATAACCTGATCAGCAGCATTCCGAGGATGGGGCGAGACTTCATCAACCAGTCACCGTCCCCAGAACTCTACAGTCCTGCTTGCATCTGCAGAGTATGGCGCATGCCTTATATTGAAGAGGGGAGGATTAATGATAGCGGTAGGTAGCTGGTCGGATGAAGCTGAGTGAACAAGCAACATTGTTGACATGTAAAGGATGTTTTGTTGGCCCAGCACACGCTAAGCACTTTAATTGTTGTTAGATAGCTGATGGCAAAAGGACACTACCATCATGCATTATTCTCTAGCATTCTTTATGCACACGTCGCCACGATAGGCCACATGCCAGCTTAGCTTGACTGATGACAGCTGAAAGATACGTCACCCCGGAAGTTTACATGCCAGTTTAGCTACACCGAGGACAGCTAAAGGTACAAGTCTCTCCGAATGTTACGTGCCAGATGAGGTACACTGAGGTCAGCTAAAGGCACAGGTCACCCCGCAAAGATGGCATGCCAGCTTAGCTGTATTGAGGACAGTTGAAGGCTTATATCAGTATCCAAGCGGAGTAGGACGCTCTACAACCGGTGTACACCACCCTGTAAGGAATCACGGGACTCCATTTCTGCTCGGTTCTCAGTTACACGTTGGCTCCGTTGGTGTGCTCTTCAGATTTGTTTCAAACGGGACATCGCCATTTTAACCTCTATAACCTCCTCATCCGTGCTAGTCTCGTGCTGAATAACTGTCAATTGAGTAGGCTTGTTCATTCGACCAATTTTCATGGCATTTTGCTTTTTCTTATGACTGACTCTTATGTGAATCAACCTACTTATCTGACCAATTCTCACGACACTCTGTCTTTCCATCTGGCCTTCTCTCGTGGCGTTGTGCTTGTTCGTTTTTCATGCCTTTTTGTTTTATCTTACCAATTCTTATTTCATGCTGCCTATTATCTGACCGACCCTCATACTTTTCTGTTCATCTGACCAATTTTATTGCATTCTGCCTGTTAATCTGACCGACTCCTGCTTCCTCCATATCTGCCCTTTCCCATCTTGCCCTTTCCCCTCTTGCCTCCCTTCCGTTTTTGCTCAGACTATTTCCACAGCCCAGCTCGTGGTGTTTTGGGAGCTATAGTGCTTCTTGAATGCAAGGGGTAGCAGCAAAACGGTAAACCCTGTCGTGGGAGGGAAGGGGCAGATGTAGCAAGAAACCAGCAGCCATAAACAGTACATTGGCTTTCTATGACCTGACGCTGCAACATGAAGTCCCTGCTCCAACAGTGCCGAGCACTTGTGGACTTCGTGCTGAGATTTTATCAACAGTTGCATAAAAAATAGTGTATGTGTTTGTGTGTGCGCATGTAAACAAGTGTCATAATGAAGCTTGACTATACTTACTACCTTTACACTGAGTGACAATATTAAAGTGGAGCTTCTGATGCTCTTGCAGTGCACAAATTGATTTTTCACGTTCGACTGAACAAGGGCAAGTGTTTATTTTGAATAAACTCGTTGATTTTTTAAATGGACGAAGCTCGATTGCATCTTAATTTTGCGGACCTGCTTCAATGCCACTATTATTGCTGACGGTAGATAAAGCAGTTATCATCTTGCATGCCTCATGGTGACCGTTCCAGAGTAAGACGCCTGGGCTTTTCTGTGGTGTATAATGTTGAATTATTTCGCTAAGTGTAGTGTAAACATTCACTGCTGTTCAGTGAACCACGAAGGAAAATAGCTATTAGCTCGATTGCCTGCCCACTACCTCCACGTTCTTTTATTCTTTTCTTCCCTGGCCTGCCTGGGACGAGTTACGTGCGATCGTTAACCCTTGTCTGTGGTGGAGATCTCCGTTTTCATATGACGCCAGCTGCTGTAACAACCTCTAATAATTCCCCTCTCACTTTCCCGCACTCACACGCGCACGCACACACATGGCCGTGGCCACACATTTGCCACTGCGCATTTACTCCCCGTTGTGGACAAAAAAAGAGGAAAACTAATTTTCGGCTCTTTGCTTTTAGACAGTAGGAAGAACGGATGCAAATACACGAAGCTTCGCCTCGGCTTTGCTCGGCCATTGATGCCTGAAATGAAGCCTGGTAGAGGGTCTTGTGAAGGACTCGAGCTCAGCTTCCACCAGCCAGATCCACGGGAGTCAATCGATAGCGGGGGGAAAATGCAGCGCATCAGTTGACCGACGTGAAAGACTTGAGGCTGGTGAGATCGATTCCTGATGTGTAGTGTCCACTTCGGAAAAGAACTAACGGTTGTCGGTGGACCGCGGCGCAATCAAGTGGCCCTCAGACGACAGGCTAGGATAGCTGGCAAGCCACGTGCATCCTCGAGAGGAAGAAAATTTGTCGTATTGCCATGACGACGTGTGCTTAGACATGAAGGGAAACGCTGAAGCCCACGGTTTTCACAGTAGTGAATATTTTTTTCGAAAAGTCGAGACAGTCGTTTTTTTCTTTGTTGCTGTGCGTATGTGATGGCTGAAAGTAAGGGGAACAATTGGGATTTCCTGCAGCGCGTAGAATAATTATATTGTAATTGATTACAGTTGAAACATATTGCCGTCCAGCTCCCATAAACTACTTCCCGCTAACACATGTAGTCGCATTTTAGCCGTGTTAAATGTATGGACATGCACAACGGTCAGAACAGTGAAAACATTGTAGTGCACTGCCACGTGCTCATAGCCAAGCCACTCCCAGTGGGTGTGAATTTTAATAATAAGGTTATTATTATTAGCACATTTGTATGGTGCCTTTTTCCAGGGTCATCCAGACTCAAGGCATTTTACATATAGGTATGCAAACACATCATATTAATTTATGATTTAATAATTAAATGACATTGACTGATAAATCATATTGAGAGAACAAGTTATTGCTAGGTGCCATGGAACAGGCATTCCCCCTTTCTTTAGTGGTCCATTCTGATAGGATCCAGCAGGCCCTGCAGGAAGAGGGGGTGCAAGTTGCAAAAGCTAGGGAAGAGATGGATACGGAAGACACGCCACTGACAGCAGAGTCTGATATAAAACTTGCCGACATGTCACTGCGATGTATGTAGGGGCTAAGCTATGTTGTAGAACACAAAGGTCTGGTGTATGGTCTTGAAAACCTCAGGACACACATTCACGCCAAACGAATGAATAATTCTGACAGCACGAGCTGCAGTGCCTCAAGTGCAGAGATGAAAGATGGAAGATCTCAGATGTAAACTAAAAATGTAACAACAGGAATGGTCGTCAATCAAAGAATGAAAAGCAACCTAGTATACATCGTTGAAAAATGTTAGGTGTCGAAGAATGCTCAAAAGCAAGATGGCAAAGCGAAGCTGTTAGTGGATGAAAGTGTGTACTGGAAGAAACGACGCAGAACTAGCAGTGAAGAACAGTCCAGAACAGAGAAGAACGGCTTATATATAATACTAAAATACTATCTAGATTTTGGGTTTGGACCAGTTTCTGTGCAGAGATGTGAATGTCGACATTTAAAGGCTTATATACATAGTAAACGTGAATTTTTTTTTCTATTTGTCTGAATTATTGAGATTTTATGACGATGGTAAACAACGATCCAGTAGTAAGTGACAACAACGGAGACGCTGCTAAACTAAAACATTTCGAGATTTACACAAAATGTAAATGACATTAAAGTGAAAGTAGATATTTCTCTTTGTCATAAAAATGTGTGCGTCTAAGTCTAAAACTTAACGTGTATTTTGAGTATATTGTAGGTGTAGACATTTCAGGGCCTGGTTACACGAGGGCCCTTAGATTCTCTGGATGTAGACCGAGGCTCTACGGTTAATGCCCTCCACCAGTTGACAAACAACAACGTCTCGCGATGCTTATACTGTACTTTTCAAGCTGTGCTACTTTCATAGTTTACTCTGTAAAATTAATTACTAAAACCACGGGAACTTACTACTATACTGTATTTCATGAGGTTTATTGTGAAAAACAATCAGTACGTTGTAAGAACTAACTTTAAAACAAATGGATGTGTGCATTGAAGACACCATTGTAACTTTCAAACTATTATGCAGCTACTGGAAAGAACAGACGCTTCCACAGCAGGTTGCTTGAATGTCCTTTCTTTCCCTAAGGTATTGTATTTTCTTTTTTAGCCTTGTCTAAAACATACTTTCTTTATAATTTTGCTTCTGCTCTGTAATTTCTCTCACTTAAGTGGTCTTGTAATCGGCCTTGTGTTTTGTCGGTCCCGTTTGACTGGAACACCACGCCACGCTGCTCACGACCTATATCTGACACGCATTGTGCATCGCCTTGTGTACTGCAGTGACTGGAAAATAACACCATTGTGCCACACACACGTGCACAAACACACGCGAACGCACGAACGCATGTACGCACCCACGCGCGGGCCCATACACGGGGGTGGGGGCAAGAGAGAGAGAGAGTGGAACTCTTTTGTATTCCACGAGTTCTGAGCAACGAGCAATTTCAGAAAAAAGGGGGGCGGCTAAATACAGCTGATCAATAGGAGAGTGTCAGTTGGCTCTCGCGGTGAATAGAGGAGAGGATGGTGAGCGATACAAGAGAACCACAGCGGCTGCTGTGGTCGCAGAGTTATCGGCTCTGAGCATCCGGAGGAGGCAGCAAAAGAAGTGTTCGTAGGACAGCAGAGAACTTTCGGTGATGTTTGCGCCCTCTGGTGCCATGTGTTCTTTCCTGGTGGTTTACGGCAGCCAAGTCGCGGCTTATGTCTGCACTTTTGTGGAGGGACAGTTTAAACAGACGGAGAAGCGGGTGTCCATTTTTTATTTGTTATTTTCTGTTTTTTTTTTTTTTGTTTAAACGGATTGATCTGAGTTCGCTCACGTTTTCATTTTATAATCTATAAGGGTTGCAATCCAAGAAAGAGGCTAATCAAGTCTAGAGGTGTAATCAGAACTACAATGCCTCGTGGAGAATGGAATAAAACTATTATCAAACTGATGCCAGAGCTACTGACCGTCCTGTGGCATTTGACATTGTGACACTAGCTACTTGAAAGTTGATCACCGGGTATGGTAACAGTTTATAAAGGACACTGGTGTGTAGTGTGTAATCTTCCACGGCATTCCAGACGTGCTCTGCAAGCCATCTTTATTTTCAAAATGCAGCTCTATGCTCGTCCCACACCTTCCCCCGTCTCACTGTTCATGTTTTGAGCTAATAGCTAATAGTATTACAGATAGAATATCTCACCGACCCAGCGACTCTCAAATACTCTGTTTACGTATGAGGTCTGTAACCGAGCACTTACCATCTTCTTATCTTCTCGGGTAAATATCAATAGTGATAATAGCATACTGAAAATACCAGCAGTTTGTCTCCAAAGCAGCAAATATAAACAGACAACTGTCTGTGACTGAACAGTACCTAAAGTAGGTCACACTGAAAAAACGTTTTTGAAACTGTCGGAGGTGGGCGGCGAGTGACAATAACAAGTGAATGAGTCTCGTGCCTGCATACAGCTTCGGACAAAAGCAAGTGAGACTCATGCTTTGAGTCTGTTGACCGCTTCAGATAATAATAATAACTGTGGGTCTCTGGCCGCTTGAGATGACTGAGATGACTTTCTAAATAAAGGAGACAAGTAAACACGATGGCTGTGCAATAGAAGTGAAATTAAGTCTTCCATTGGATCTTTGGTCACTGGAGTAACAGTGGGAAGAGGTTCTTTTTTCAACTACTTGAGTGAGCGGGAGAAGAAGTTTGACGATGAAGTCTGCTGCACACCCTAATGTCATTCGATGCCAGACGACGCGCGCACTGATACATCACAGCGCTGTCTGCGATTCTGACGATGAGATAATGGGCAAGAAAGGTAACGCTGTCTGACTAGGTTCTTCCTTTCCTTTGCTCATTAGTTCATTCGTTCTTTAGATCTTTCATTCTATCGAACCTCACGGGATTATTCGTCCTGTAATCTGCTTGTTATATTGCCTTTTTTTCAGCAGTTTACATAGTTCTACCTTATTTTTAACGGACAACATCTGTATATCCATTATTAGCATAAACTTGTGAAAAGGCAACAGACATAGGAGATATTTCAGTTTTAACAAATAAATTGAGTATATCACGAAAAGTCCACAGATATAAAACACTTGCATATTTGTTTTAGGTTTGATCACTGTATTGCATCTAACTACATCAAAACCAAATAACATTAATCTAACATTTTTAAAATGTACATTACCTAAAATATTTGCTATCAAGATCATTGTGTGCTGTGAAAATCTTTACAAGTGTATGTTACCTGAATACATCTGAAAGCATTCATACACTGGCATAAACGGATTTTATCTCATCTCTTAGAGGGAAATCAACATACATTAATCTACAGCAAAACAATGCAGGTATGCAGTTCTCTGTCTGTATTTTACTGTACTTCATTGTTGAAGGTGGGGAAGTACCCACACAACATAGTTGTTATGGGCAACGGACGCTTGTCATGCATTGCTATGTATGGGCGGGATGCACCTGGCATCAAACCTATTTTTACATTTAATCCACATTATGCAAATTTCTTGAATCCCCAGATGTAACACTACAATTAAAAATTATAGGAGGAGTTGAAATAATAGAGAAAACTAGTATAACAGTAGAGAACATTGACAAGAAGCGACGGGACACATCTGACTAGTAGCTCTTGATTGTTTACAAAAGTCGCGCACGTTTGCCTTCTAGTCCATTCTTATGAACTACAATGTTTGTGTGTCAACCTACCTGTCCTACCCCATCCCCTCTCCCCCTTCACTCTACCTAGTTTGAAAGGGACAAATGGACGGACTGGAGAAGAAGAGGAAGACGTGGATGGTGAGCCGCATGAGTGACTAGCAGAGTGTAGCAGCAGCCGGGTGTGGAGCCGGCCGTTCAGACGCTGTCGATTGCAGCTGTTTCCGCTGATGTGCGTGCTAGCATGCAACACCTCGGCTGCGCGCGGGACCCTTTCGGTACCTCTCCATTTCCTGTCCATTTACCTGATGAAAACCTGCCAATACTTTTAATTATCCGCACAGGTACCTTGTGTGATATTAGCCGGCGGGTCCCGCAGCCTTTAATGTCGACATTTTCTTGTTGCCGATGTCTGGCGGTAGTCAACACACCGGCTACTTTGCATCCCGTGTAAACCGCGCTCTCGTCGCCTTGTTTGCATTTGCACGCACGCTCAGGTTTGTCTCCATTATCGATTTTGAACGATAGACAATTTCTTTTTAAGCGAGTGGATGTTGTTGTCGGCTTTTAAAAGCAGCAAGTGTGGGTAGCTCTGCATGTAGGCTTTTGTCTCCACTTTGACTTGTGCTTCTTGCCTTCTGTTGTAGGTGACCTAGTTACACTGAACATTTCCGTCGTTATTTTCGTTCACTTCATTTCCCTTCGTTTGCTTACTGCGTATTCGTGAACATTCCTTCATGTCTTTTCTTGTACCGTAAGCAATTAAATACATATTTTGTTATCATGTAAGCAGTTATGTAATATTTTGTTTTACTGAAAGCAATGATATAATCTTTTAGAGAACACTGTGTCACAATGTCCAGTTCGTGTGTCCGGCCATGATTCGACTTTTGGTCTGTTTCTCACTTTTTTTTTTTCTTTCTTCCTCACTCTCTTTCTCTCTTTCTGCGCTTCATGCTGATAATCTAGTTTGCTTGTATTTTGCCATGAAATGCTTGTGATTTATTTACATTTAAAACAGAAATGCGCAGATAGCTTTCATCAGTGGCAGCAGTGTGTGTGAAAATGTAGCACTGTGCACATAAATCAGGGGAAATGGCTGGAAGGATACAAAAATAACAGCAAACGTCCAAGCGTGAAAATTTGTGTAAGAACGAGATCAGACGAGTATTCTGATTGATATGCCTTCTCGTGGCTTGCCCATCATTCAATGATTTATGTATTTTTCTCGCTTGAAGAGAAGCCGACAAACATGTTGCTGGTAGAGAAGTCACGGGCACAATTTAATAGAACATTCCCCCCAACCCCCCGATCCCATGCATCATCTTGCTACCCCAGCGGCTATTACTGAGTCCGTCAGCAGACCTGACTTGGAGAGCAAGTGATCAGCGGTTGCCCAGCAATCGATACGACACAAGTAGCCGCCAAACGGCACAGATAAGAACGAGGCGGTGTAAGGGGGGGGGGGATGTGTGGGAGGCAAGCGTGACAGAGGGTCCAGTCACAGTCAGATGCGTTTGCCCACGTGTGCAGGCAGCAAGTGCAGCACTCGCCCTATCGACCCGCTCTAGTTACTTGGCCACCCTCAAGTACCCCCGGGGCCTGCACCACTCACTGCCCACTTGGCTTCAGTCGCAAGTCTCCATGTCCTGTTCAAGATCCGCCGCCTTATCTCATTATTTCTCTCTTTCCGTATCTTTCTTTCCTTCTTACTTCCGCGCTCGCGCGTTTCACGGCTGCTAAAAGAATTTATTATATAATCCTGATAGATAATATGGAACAGATCTGGCTTTTGGAAATATCTCTTACAGATGAATTTGCAGTTTATGTACGTGTGCACTGGTGTTTGACTAATAATCAGCATACTGCTGTTGCCAGATAGTGATCGCTTATTCACAAAATGGTTTCAATATTCTTCTGTGCCAGTAACAGGTGTGGAAGCCATCACCATGTATGAGCTGTCTTACTTTCTTTGAACAAGATGCCGATGAATTTTGTGCAGTCAACAGCAGTAGTTGATGAAGGTCCTTGCTATGGGAGGGTGGATCATGTGGATGCGTTGGAGGTTTGACACTTCGGCGCTTTGCCCAGTTAAGAATGCAACCTTGATACAGCATGTATTATTTTTTTATCACTTCGCAATACTGTCCTGGCCAGAATGTCTACATTATCTACACCCGTATGTGCCGCCCAGTGTGCAAATATTTTAGCCTGATTTGTTATGCACTTTAACACGCTCGAACAAAGTATTTATATTTTTCCCACCTCCTTTCATAATCCTCCCGCTGATGTGTTTTTAAAACTTTGAGAAATATGCGTCCGAGATATGGCCCTAGAACAGTTTTATGTCTATTATAATAAGCATACAACATAACAGAGAAACTTTGGAAATGGAAACTTTCTTCTAAACATACGCTCGACATCCTTATTAATTAGCTTATTTATTAGTGAAAAGGTGCGTGGATATGGAGAATACCTATCTCCTGCAAGATGTGTGGGTTCCTGCTGACGTCTTCATAGCCTTTCTTATTTCAGCCTGCTAGTAGTGTTTAGTTGTCTTGTTCAGTGTGTTATGTACTTTATTTTCCTACAGGTCTACCACTCATTCGTCGCATTTTCAAATCATGTGTGACGTCAGCTTATTTAAAAAACATTAACCAGCGGGTACTCGCCACAACCGACCGGCTTAATGCAATTACAACCCACCCTAGCGCGTGCGGTTCACATGCAATGAAGTAAGGGTCTAAACACGAGGTCACGGACCACTGATCAAAGGCTACAGATTGCAAGGAGTGTAGCGCATGGCGCTTAGCAGCAAAAAACCACTTTAGCAGCAAGGCTGGTCTCGGGAGCGTGGCTTGCACGCTCTTTAGCCATGTCCCCTTGCTTTCACTCTGACAGATTCACATCTTTTTATCTCCTCCGTCCGCCCTTGTCTGTTCGGCTTTCGTGCACACAGCCTATGTAAGTACGCGCCACCCACCCCCATAGGTTCACTTTCTCTCCTCTAATCCTCTTCTTTCAGTCCAGTTCCTAGACTGCTTAATTTTGACTATGGTTTTCTGTATTAATTGATATTTTGTTCGTGAAATTGTGAACGATTCTTCAGAACATGTACATTTACGCATGTGACACTGGAAGTGAATTTTAATTTAAAGGGAAAAAAAAGAATTTATTAGCGAATGGACACGTGGGAGTTTTAAAGAGGATTTGAGAAAAAAATCTTTCAATTACTCATTTTCAAGTGGGGCTTTTGGTTAATTAATCAAGGGCACGTGGTGCATATTTCCCAACTTCGTGTTTTAAGAGAATTCGCAGGTTTATTTATTTAAACTGATTTAGTTGAGCGAAAAGACAACTGCCAGATGTGCACAATGGAGCACTGATGTGAAGATGAATTTTCTGTACATGCTGATTGTGAGCCATTGGGTTCCCATGACATAGGACGTTTTCGTCTTCTAATAATAATAAATACACAATTTTCTAGTGTTTGTAGGTTTGAAATGTTATAAAAATGCCATTGCGCATTTAATGTACTGCGCCCTCTTATTCCAGAGATTATACTTGGAGTATGGCAGTTTGTATAATTATATATTTGTATATCCATTTATAATTTTGATGGCTGAAACAGTTTGTAATTTCTATAACTATTTCAGTTTGTAGTGTAGGTAGCTATATGAAATTGTTATTTAGGTGACTACATCAGTTGCTAATTTATATGTCAATATTGACAGTAATTTGGATATGTCTGTAATGTAGATGTCTATATCAACTTGGCACCCAAAAGCTCATCCATCCTTTCAACAGAAGCGCGCGCGCGCGTGTGTGATAGTGATGAGGGTGGTTGTGTGTGTGAGAGAGAGAAGAAGAGGTAGGAGGAAGAGAGCGAGTAAGGAGAGAGATTTTTGTTAGCACTGAGCAACACAAAGCACACTCATGGTAGTCAGAGCTTCTGTTCAATTGCTGACACAAATGCTATTCTGTTGGCCTAGAGTAGATCGATATTTCTTATCGATCGTTGCACCTGCTTCTTTGACCCTTGCAACGCTCGCCCAACAGACAGGTGTTTTTGCCGACAGCTGCATAATTTCTGAAGACTTCACTCGCACGCCGAGGAAATGAATGATAGATGTATAATAAAATTTGCTTAAATTATCAGCAGGTATATTTTCTTTAATTTTGTGAGATTCTTACACGTTTTACTGTATTTATGTCGTCGCATCGACCATCTGTTTATATCTAGGGTGCAGAGGGAAGCAGGCAGGCGTGCAGATAGGTATAGACGTACTCGCTTTATCTGTCCTTTACTATTTCGCCTTCCACATCTATGTCCTTTCTTATATACACACAGGAAATACGTCTCTTACACTGGCTTGAAAAAATACGTCTCTCATATACACATGGGAAATACGTATTTTCCAATTGCAGTCTGACCAAGGAGGGAGGTGAAGACAATGCGGTGGGGATGTACCTGCTCGTACGAAGGGCACTGCAAGACGTGGGGGACTAGGTTCATTTTGATGTTAAAAAAGGTTGAGGACTCAGGGTGTTGAAATGAGGTTTGATTATAAGCTTCCTTCACCTGATGGCCACTGCCTAAGGCAGTGACTGCCAACTGCGGTGCGCTAGGAATGGACCCAGGTTCTTGTTGCTTGTAAGCAGTCATTATGTTTATGCTGCTGTTGACTCTTGGCCAGTCGATATTCCATTGTCGTCCTTCCATTCCACGTCCTTACCCACCCCAACACAAACTCTCTGAAACTTTTATCCGATTGCAAGAGAGCTGATATAACATATTCTCCCTGCTGTGTGATTGTAAGGACAGCTTTCGTTCAGGTTAGCATTTGTATGCGTAGAGATCTGCAATAGCCTACAGATGTATTTTGTTTCTTATTTTAATTTAATTCTGTCGTGATTTTTAGCTAAATGATAACTTAATAAAAGATATTCTTTAGATGTAGCATATATAAGTAATTTTTCGCATTTTAAAGACATTCTAGACAGGACATTGTCATGTTCTTGGCAGTGTGTAGACATAACAAATGTACATCGTCAGGCAGGTTTCCGGCTTTGGCATGGACAACTAGCGAGTACATATAATGATTGATATTCACGGAGGCTCTCGCCAGTGGTCGTCGTTGGCGATATTGATATTACATGTTGGCGCGAAAAGCTTTTGTCGTGCACGTGTTGAGCGCGTACATGTTGCCTGTCTGTCGTCCTTAAATATGTTTGACATGACAAGTCAGCACCAAAAGCTGGTTTCAGCACGTGTATCCACGCGCCATTTGGAGCGTTTTTATTGATTGTTGGCAGCTGAGCTGTTTGCCTGGGACTACATCTAACTACTCGGGTGCGCAAATAAGATACCCTTAGAGAGTAGCCGTGCTAAGGTGGCCATTTAAACAGCCCGCTGCAATGGTCCATTTGTAAAATTACCCTCTGTCCCGTGAACACCGCCACCGAGTCCTGTCACCGTGCGACAGTCACCGGGGCTCATCACTCTCACGGGCGCAGTGCACGTGCTCACCACAGTCTCTTACCACACTTTGGATGTCGTGGCTTTCAACAGATTATTTAATGTCTCTTCATCGTGACATGGTAAGTCACCGTCATCCTGCACTGAAACGAAAGGCGATGACTACCTCCCTTTGGTCGGTTGAGTGAATACAAAGGTTGTTGTTTGACTTCATAAGACAGTTACGGCGCTGAGTCAGCGTTCTTGAGTGTGAAGCTCATGTTTACTGTAAAGAGCCATTTATTTCTGTGAAGACACCTTGAGGGTGTGAGACCACTATGGAGTATACCTAAGAATGCCTTACACCGACCTTTGTCTGTGACACTAAATTTTTCTAGTCTTAAAACACCCTGCTCACGTATAATTTCTGACAATTGAAAGAACATCAACAAACTGAAACTTTCAGAGTACCCTGAGTTACCTATGCTACATATTGTTGACTGTAGCCTATGGCACTGACATGGACACAGCGTATGTGGAATACGAAAGCTCTTTGAATCAGGTGTGTAAAGAGATGCGGGGTGAGCCATGGTGATATCATTAAGATGTTTCCGCTGTGAGAGGAAACAAGAGGATGGATGAAGGAGATCCACGCCTGTTCTGGATCCCATACATGGACGAGACCCTTGAAGAATTTTGTCGGAGACTGCTCCGATCAAAGATGAATATGAAAAGAAAAGGTATCCATCAGTTTCTCACTTTTTTCACATTAGTTTTCGCTACTGCTTACCGGGGAGGTGAGATGGTGGTGGTGCTTATGCTGGTATTGTATATTTACCCATATGTGTAAATGCCAGATCAATGAAGGAATATTAGAGGTTTTAAAAACTAGTTCGAGTAGAACTCGTGTTCTTCTCACTCAGTAAGTGTTTCCCGTACAAACTCTCTCCCCTTTTCGCTCATTCTTTCTATGTCCTGCATGCACGACCACTCGCATGAAAGAGAGTGAGTGTGTACGTGTGCGTGCTTGCGGGAATATGTACGTGCATGCAGGAATGTGCTACAGCATTGTATCAGGAATTTGACATACTCCATTAATTGAGCAGTGTTTGTGCATCCATTTGAACAGACTGATGTACCCACACATCCATCCGTTCGATAGCATGATTGTAACATTTTGGTTAGTGTAGCTGCGTGCTCCAGGTGGTGCCGGCGATCGCTTTATATTGTAAAGCTGTGGTTTAGCGAACTACATAATTGTACATTGCTGGACTGTGAAGTTTGGTGGTTCATATTATTGCAGTGTGTTTAAAGTACGGTTGGGTGACCACAGAATAATGGAGATGTTTGTGGTAGTGTGTGGGAGCAGCACAGCTTGTCTGTTCACGGCTGAGTGCGTCTTCCGCCACCGGTAGCGATAATGCGCGAGTCGTTATCGTGATGACTCGAGTATTAAACAGGCTCATCATCCTTATATCACATAAAATATTGCTGCTAAAAACACTATTGTTTCTTTGTCACACAAGCATGAAAAGGTCAGTGCCATTTTTATTGTTATCAGGTTTCAGTTGGAGGGGAAGGGTTGGTCCGTGAGAGCCGGGTAATAATGCTCGATCATGCTTGTAAACAGAAAGTGGCGATCAAGTTGCTAGCTACGGCCATCATGTTGTCCAACCCGAATATTATTCATCCTTCTTAATTACTCATTACCATCCCCTTTTATTCTGTTCATCTCATATTTTCCTTCCTTTCCCATTTCCTTTTTCGTCAGTCTCTCACCTTTGATATATTATTTGACTTCTGCCAGTAAGTCGTCTCTCTCTTTCTCTCTGGGGTAAAGTGTGTATGTGTGTGTGCTTGCTTGTTTAATAATTGTATTTTGTCTTTGAAACACTTGCAAAACTCACAAGTATTCTAATTTTCTGTTTACGGCTTTGAATAGTTTGGGCTAAAGACTTTTTAGACTTTTTTTTGGAAGAAGAAGACGACGATGATGATGGAGGAAAGGCGATCGAGTCGTTTTACACAAACACTGATTTAGGAAATGCATTTGTAAAGATCCTAATTAATTATGTTTTCTTCATATTGTGGTACTTTTGACGGATAAAATAAATGATTTTAAGATCGCGTTCAGAAGCCTTTACTTTCCATTACTACTTTTATCAGCTAATGTAGAGTCTGAATAAACACTGAGGTCTGCTGGTCTCTTTGAGCTTCCCCACTCAAACAATTGTAGTATCACGCTTATTTCACCACTAATGTCCATGAGAGCTTCCTACGCATGCGCAGAATAATAACAGTGTATACGTATCTCTCTCTACTGTCCGTGGCACAGTGGAGTCAAAGGTCTCCAGAGAGAGTGAGGAAGAGAGCATCTGAAATAGAATAGCGGGGCCTCTGAGGAACAGGCGGTAGCTGCCTTCTTTATGCGGATGCAGACGAGAGGAGAGACAAACGGTGAAGGCTGGCAGAACTCCGTGACTGGTGTCTTTTTCGGTGATTTGCAGACGATGAGGACTTGGAGAGATGAGGAGGAGACACGAGTCTTTTGGGGGAAAATTCTAACTGGTGTCTGTTGCTTTGCATTCGTCGCTCCTGTTTTTGCTTTGGATATCGTGATCTTCGAGCGTCGATGGTCTAGACTTCTGCAAACAGAGCCTGCAGCATCTCTGAGGGCAGTGCTTCAGGATGAGAAGTGTTTAAGCGAGTTGTTCGTTGCAGTTAGGAACAAGAGTATTGTTGTGTATGGATGCACCCAACAGGATATACTTCCTTTTGGTCACTAGCGCCCGGCTGATGCTCCGCTTTGAGCTGTAACAGAGAAAGCTTGCTAATTATTTCTGGGTCAAAACTATAAACCTTTGTAAATGAATTTGTGATCGGTCAACCACGCAATTTTGAGATTTGAAGTTTCTGCACTGTAATCAGGTCTACGTCTAAACATTTTTATTTGTATAAGAGTAGTTTGGTTTTACAAAATGTTCACCTTTTTCTAATCATTTAATCATTGGAACTTACCGAAAGGTTTCGATGTAACGCTGGAAAGTGTAAGTATAAGATATTCTTAATATCTCTTTATTCTTTTATGCTGGCGTTTATGTCAGCATGGGGGCAGCTGCTCATAAAATTGTAGCCGTTCTTAAATACCAATTTTTCAGCTTCCCTGATCAGTTTAATTTAGCTTTTTTCCGAAGTATAGAATGGACATACCCCGGCAGTAAGAGCCATGCATGGCAATCGCCTGATCGTGGTTTATATCACGCCAGGTATGTTGTGAACAAAACACAGACCACCGTCCGCCATTCTTAACCAGAGATTTTCCTTGGATACACTCCGTGGGGCGGAGCTAGCGCCTGGCAGCAGTTCGACCTGTGCCAAATTACAGAAGCCAAAGGTTAGGACGCGGCCCATTTGGTGTCCCTCCGACTTCTCCTTCCTGTGATGCACGCGAGGGAAGCAGTCTCGAGACTGTAGCTCAAGTGCTTATTGATTTATCGAAAGCAATGCCTCGCGCTGGGTAAACAATTTGCGTTGCTGTATGAATAGACTTTGGAGATGATGAGGGCAAAAGATCAAGAACATGATATTTTGTCCAGCCAGATTTTCATGCTATTTCTGTGCTTTTTATGCTTATTGCAATGGTTCCTTCCAAACTGCTATGTTGCTTTCTCCCTTTTTTATGGATGGGTAGGATCGAGATTCACCAAAAGAGATTTCTGCAGAAGGAAAACTTGACTAGCTTAAAGTAGACTTGGCAACATGACGAACAGTTTCTGAAGACTGTTGGTTGTTGCCAGTTTGCTGCTGCTGCGTGAAGACTGTTGCCGAGGAACAGCCTGGAACACGACAAGCTCGTCTACGTGTCCTTTTCTGTCTGTTAATATACGCCTTGTGGAGGGTAGAGTCTCAAACATCATGTGGACTTCCGAGACTGAAGGTAGAAAAGAGACCATTATGCATTTTTGGTACTGTTCTCTTGTGTGATATCATTATATATATATTTAAATCGATGCACAAGGTTAGTGACAATTATGTTTTTACTTTTGTATCTTTTCACCATGTAAGTGTTAGCGTAATTTTAACTTACCCTATATATATAGATATCACTTAAAGTCTAAACTTTAATGTTCAGTAAAAGGATTGTTTATTTTTGTGGGGTTTTCATGTTTCATAAATTTCATAATTTGTTCATTTGACAGAACATGTCCTTATATGATATACTGGGAATAATAACTGATCATTTCTGCCGTAAATGGAAATGTAATTAGCATTTCCCAGGAGTGGAAAATGCATTTCGTTCATAAAAGGCTTTGAAGTTTTTTGTTATTCTTGGCCTTCATGTGGTATAAGTTTCATCCCTTGGCGAGACCGTTCTAGCGATGTCTTGGGGACTGTCTGGCTGCCACCCTCCGGATTTTCGCCAAACCTGTCTTCTAGCCTGTTAAGCTCACTTTATTTATTTGTCTCCATTATGTACGATGTACAGAGCTGTGTGTGACTTCTGCTGTCTTGTCTACAAGAAGCTTGATTGTTGTTAGCTATGTACTTCATGACTAGCCTATTGTTCTTTCTTTTTACTGATTGTAAATTCCTATCAAGATAGCTGTTAATTTCGTATATTTGTTATATATGTTAGTTTACAATACCAAGGTAGCTAACCAGTTCTGCAAGGCTTTCTATGGTTTTACTCCTGTGTGAAATTTGTGCAAATAGTTGTTGGCATTTCTATGATGTTCTTATATATTTTTCAAAGCTTACTTTCGCGCAGTTGTACCGATATCGTGAGGATAGAAAGAACTAGTTACTAGGAGATTCATGTCAATATTGCTCAGTAACATTTTTCCTTACAGACATAAAAAGTTGGTTTTGTTGGCGCGGGAGGAAATGACTTAAGCTTCTTAGAAAACAGAACACAGACCTCGCGTCCACTTAGCATTGATGCATTGTTGCATTGCTGCCAAGTTGGAAGAGCTTTCGCGACCCCTTCCCATTAATGAACACAAATTCTGGACCCGCACGATGGAGAGGCGGGCAAGAGTGTTTTTTGCCCGGTGATCGGCGTGGGACTGTATGGAAATGCCTCTGAATAGCCAAGAATCGTTTATAGGCATTTTTTGTTCCACTGCTGTCAACGAGAGAATGCGCAGATAAATGTTCTTGATAGTGCCAATGCATTGGGCTTTTCAGTTTTGGAGGTGAGGCATTCAGTGGCAACCAAACAAAGGGAGCTAAACGCACGCTGATGACAAGCAGCAAAGTGCCTCACAACCGCCGACTGACTCGGGAATTCTCGTCGCTACTTGTTTCTGAGCGATCATCGCGTGATGTGCACAGTCTTTTCTGTTGACATCGTGTGGTTTGTACGGTCCTCTTGATTGACGTGTTATAGGTGTACAGTAGCTTTGTATACACCAGAACTCGTATACTTGAGCAGCCAAGAACTTTAGTGGTGAGTCAGAAAGTCTGTGTATTATGGGAAGTGCCTGTTTCTCTGGCACGAAAAGTTCCCTGCGTCTCTGAATAGTCTGGGAATCATTTTTATACACCACTTTTAAAATTCGAGTTCACAATAAATTAGAAGTCTCTAATCTTGCAGGGGTCTCATCTAATCGTAAATTGTAGACATATTTCGCACAGTTTTAGGCACTCTTGTGTAATCATGGACCTGATGCAAGCTCGAGTTTCTGGATTCATTTTGAAATACTTAGGGCATATCTATATCTTGAATCGAAGTACCTTGGATGAATTCTCCTTGCTGTCTTGATCTTTTCTGCTTGATAAGTCGGTCAGTTAATCGGTAGGCAGACTGAAGTCTAGTCACACACTATGACTTGGCGTAGAGATATAGTGAGTTACTCATTATCTTATATATCATATATTACCTCATGATTGAGAGCTTGACACATTTATAAAGCATAAATATTCATCCTGCCGTAATGTTTTTGAATTCTGAGCCGTTTTTATAGTAACCTTATGAAAAATATATTGCCTGTTAACTCTTTGTTAGCGTATATATTCCCTTTGTAAATTTTTTCTTAATAGTATTGTCTATTCTTTGCAGCAGTGGTACTTGGTGCAGGTAAAAATACAATAGTTTTGTAACATCGAGAATTTCTATGTGTAGTCCAAGCCACATATGAACCTGGAGTTTAGAACTCTGTCTCTTTAAAGCGTTGCCAGTGGTCAGGAGCAAAGTGAAAACTATCATTTCAAAGAAAGAGAACTAGCAACCAAGACACTGACAGAAGCTAGTTACTTTCCGTCTTCACACTTCTGTTTTCTGATGTGAGAGCCCAGCAGCTTGACGTGGGCTTTGAGTGTGATGCTGCGTTCCTTCTCGAGTGTAGAGTGAAAAAGAGGACTTTTGTGAGTAGTAGCAAGCTATATGTTCGCCATGACAGCAGAAGGTTTGATCAAGAAGTGTTCGGCTTCTGCTTCGACTTCTAACAGCGTGCGACCCAATCGGATTTCGCTCCTGCTTTCCCACTGGGATTCGGTGGATCAGACATGCAAAATTGGTAATTCAACAAAATTCAAATTGGTTTTTGTACATTCGAAAGAAATTCTCACAATGCTTTTCTTTCAAAGCCTTTTCTGTTTATTTATCTGTTTTTGCTTGCAATTAATAACAATACTAGTACTTATTATTATTAACAGCACTACTACTAGCAACATTATTAACAGTGTTAGTAATTATTAATACAAGTGCTATTACTTATTATGAACAATACTAGTAGTTATTAGCAGTGCTAGTACTTATTATTATAAACACTCCTACTGCTTGTGACCTTCAAGACAGATCATTCGTTCCCTTTGACCATCATTCCTTTACTTCTTCCCTCTTTCTTTCATTCTCTTTTCTCCTTCTCCTCTCTCATTCTCTATCCCCCCCCCCTAGTGTTTTCTCCCTCAGGTCTCTGTCTCGGGTGGATTTACGTTTTGTTGCATTTCATCCTTTCTTCCTGTACTCCCGTTCATCATTTTTGTATTTGCTTTGACTCTGCTCTTTCGTCTTTAATTAAATTCACGTTAGTGTTCCTTTACCTCGCTATCCATTCGACTTTTTTAAATACAGAAAGTGATGTGGACAGAAGCTGTGACAGAAGCTGCTTTTTGGATGAGTAGGCAGAGCTCTACTCACTCTTGTTACGTTCCTTCGACCGTCTCATGGAGGAGTCGGCAGAAACCTATTCACACTTTCTCTGATCTCGATGAAGAAACTCCCTGGCATCTTTTTTTCTTTGAAGTCATTTACAATTTTACTTTACATTTTTGGCTTCACGTGCGGCCTGCAACCACAGGTTGTGCTGATCATGCGCGGCTGTAATCCATGTGAATGTCAAAACTTTGGTTGAGTGTTATAGGTGAGAGTTATGCGCGACTCCATCGCAGCTCTAACAAGCTTTGTCTTCCCCTCATTTACTTTCAGTATATTAATGGTAATTTCATACTTCCTTTAAATACCTGATTTAGTATTTTAGTAGGGATAATTTTAAAGAAAAAAAAATGTAATCCTCGCCCACCTTGTATGCACGTGCTGTAAGGCGCACGTGTGTGAGCAAGCAAGAGGTTTGTGCTATGCGTCACCGCCTGATCTTGGTTTGTGTGCCGGTATCTTGAGTTCTAATTAGGAATTTAATATCTCAGTCTGCATTAAATGATTTCTCATCAATAGGCACGAATTGCAAAGAGCAAGTTTTGTTCAGAAAACATTTGCATATCGGATAGGCCCAGTCTTGCTGTTTTAGTAGGTAAGTTTTACCGGCAATAAGCTTTACACCGACATTTCTAACAGAATATGTGACAGCTGCCATCTTGTCATTCCGGAATCAGTATCCTTTTTTCTTCTTCTGAAAAATCAACCCACTTTAAATAAACGGTATAAATAATACACACATTTTAATGTGAAATGTATCAGATTTTCTTTGAAGTTACGTTTTCGCTCTTACATGTCATTAATAACAACAAAATAATACACTTCAAATTTGAAGAAACTATATTTTAATAAAACATTTAATGCTTGAAAAATATTTGAAATTTGAAAAAAGTTGAAATTAATAATATACAGACCTGAATTTAATTTTAATCGGATAAAGTTTTAACGAAACCATATAGAGGTGATGGTATGATTGGCAACAAGCGTGTCAGTTTGTAATATAGTGCAAAAAACTTGGCGATTGGTAATTGGTAATTGATGCCAAAAGCAGTAATATAATCTACAAATGCAATGGCACTATTCCTACTGTATCTTGTTTGCAAACCTTGACGACAATTGCCGTTACTTTCAGAATGGGTGGCTTGTGCTGGAATTAAATCTTTTCTTCTTTTTTATTTATTTATTTTTTTTTTTTTTGGCAACTTGTATTCTACCGTATATCACCATCAAATGTTATCGAATAAATGTCAAAGTAAGTTGTGAACATCGGCATTGTACTGCTGTACTTCACTCCCATACTAATGTCTGTACTTATTACCCACTACGCGTAAGGTCTGATCATCTTGCTTGGTATGTGGCTGACTGTCCATCGCTAGTATGAGTTCCAAGCAAGCGAGTACCTGGGCAGGTGCGGTTACAACAGACCCATAGGAGCAATTACCACTGTGTGCATTACCAAGAAAAACGTTAAAGCAGACGGCAATTAAATGGTTTCTTTGAAACATAGGGCCAGCTAAAGGTGAGGAGACGTTAGTGCAGAATCTGCTCACTGCTCAAGACAGCCCTCGTCAGCTGCTACGTCCTAATCAGGTTTCCTTCCTCCGATGACCGGTACCTGCAGGCCACCTGAACTAATACCGCAAAAGGGATGAATGACATTGATGAGGAAATTTGGAGAAGTGTATCTCGAGAACAGAAGGAATTATTTGCATACTTCAAGGCAACGGTACTAGCTGTAGACTGAGCTCGATCTATTGGTTAAAAAAAGTTTTGCATCGTACTAGAGCTTTAAAGTTCGCTGAATGGACCACGGTAATGGCCCAGGCCAATCGAAGGTGACGGAGAGCATCCTCTTGACTGGCCTCTCTTTGTGTGTTTTTCTTCGTCTGTGATGTATCTGTTCTTCTTCTCCCAAACTTGCTTACTGTAGATTCATCGTAGGTGCGTCGTCGGGCATGACACAAGTGTTGTTTGTGTTTGCTGCCGACGGGTACCGATGACACTGAAATTTGTTGGGCCAGGGAAGGCCTCCCGACAGCCGGGTGTAGGTAGGTCCGCAAGCCACCCTTACCTCTGTGCAGACCTCCTGGCACGGCAACGACAGCTGCCCCTCCGTGTGCGTGCAGAAAGGCATGTAGACGCCGCACAGGAAGAACCTCAAGTTAGGCGAGCAGTTGCTGTCGAGAAGCGGCTGGAACTGCTCCATCTCAGTGATGATCTGCGAGCGGTGACACTGGCCAAACATGTTGGGGAACATGCCAACGGTAAAGGACACGTTCTGACACATAGGGAGGTCGATGCGTTCGCACAGAGTGTAGGGCCTGTCACAGGTGTTGTGCTGCGCCAGGTGTCGGATGCACGCGCGCTTGGGCAGAGCGTCGCAGTCAAAGGCCGCGGGCCACGTGTAACCCAGCTCCTCCAGCCGTGGCTGACACACGCGCTGGGTCATCTTGCACGTGTTTGCACACGGCTCTTGCCCGGCCCGACGCGGTCCGTCACACTTGGGCAGGTACAGCGAGCACGCCAGCAGCCGCAGGTTGTCAGAACACCCTCGGTCTATCATCGCCCACATGTGCTCCAGCACCCTGAAAATCAATCAAGAGTCTTGATGAGCGGTTTTATCTCCTGGCTACTTTCTGCTTCACATGCACGTACAGTCCCACCCCATTGCTTCACAAACACAGAAAACGAGCAGACTTCAGCACACTAGACATGTCATCGCTTGATCATCATCATGATTTTTCCATCCTTCTCTCTCAAAGTGGCCCCCATCTCCCTATGTGTAATCCTTTACAAGTAATAAGTTCTACACAGCTCTGTTTCCGTGTAATAGTTGATAAATAAGTCATGCAGAACTGTATTTTCGTGTGGATTTTCGATAAATAAGTCATTTAGGAACAACACGTCTGCTATATCATATTCCCATAGTCTGTTTTTCTTTTATAGACTATTTTACTATTTCTGAGGCTACCAGATGGAAAAAAAAAAATTGGAAAATTCTGAAATATATATATATTCATTACCTCCGAAACATTATTTGCATTAGCGACACTTTGTCACAACCATTGCATTATTTTACCCTGTGTTGGAGTTGTGCAGTACAACAGTCATTGCTGCTTTCTGACGACAGACATAAGGAGAAGATGATTAACTATGTCCTGCATGCTGGGCAGATAGTCGATGGTGTAAGTTCCTGACATCCAGGCTTACAGACCTACATGTACTTCTATCCTGTACACTAGCGGACTGCATGGTGACATGCATGGCACAGAAGTCCTGTCGCCTGCAGACCTTGGGTTTAGTTCGGAGTGAGCGCTGTGGAGTTTATTTGTCGTATGCTTCATTTTCACCATGTCTGAAATCCTTATAAATCATCTTGTCACATGCTTCGATTGGCAGGTCCTTCAGTCAGATAACTCTGCTTAACCTCTGACTGTTACGAGATAACATCCGTCCCAAACAGCCAGGCGTGAAATTAAATTCATCTTCCAACTAGAAGATGCAAAGAGTAATTGAAATTCTTGTTATTTCAGAATGCATATCTTTGTTGTCTTAAATCACGATGGTATTTTTGGTTTTTTTAAGCTTTGGCAATGCCTGTTTATTTTTTTTTTTAACTTGAATTCAGTTCCCGAAACTCAGACACTTCATCCCCGCTTAAATATAAAAATTATGAAGTCAGCGAAAAATTTAATTGAAATTCAAATTCAATTCATGCTTTTAACTTCAACGTCATTTGAACATCAACAACATTAGTTAAAGTTCATATAAGCTAGTAAATTTAATGTTCTTCAACAATATGATATGAAAAAGTGTTTGTTCGGGATGAAGTGTGGATGAAGTGTCTGGGGATTAAAAGTCTAGGGGATGAAGTGTCGGGGATGAAGTGTCGGGGATGAAGTGTCTGGGGATTAAGTGACTGGACACCTTCCCTACCACCGCGGCCCGCACGTCCATCCTGGGTGCCAATAGGTGTAGAGGCCGGACAGAGAAGATGAGAAGATGTGAATCATTATGATGATGGTGGCACTAGAAATGTAGGAGATAGCAAGAAGAAGATTGAAAATAATTATGATGATGGCACTAGAAGCCTAAACAAAGTAACAGCTTGTCTCATAACCTTGTTTATCAGGTCGTTTGTTGAGTGAGGTGTTACAGACCCCACTTTTTCCCTAGCCATATTTTTATAAGGGTGGAGTCCATCTCCTCTCCCTCGTTGGTTTACCTTTCCCAACCCTTTTTGTAGTTAGGTACCTGTTCCGGACAGCTGATTGAACTAGTGGGCCTCCGGGTTGTGCCTTCGCCCTAAACACTTGGCTATCCGCGTCCCCTATAAAGAATCTCATTTGATCACTCGCCACCACAAGCGGGGGGAAAATGTGGCTAATATTTTTTGTTAAAAGTCCTACAATAACGAAAAAATGAGAAGTAAGATAAAGAAGATTTAAACACCTGGAAGTGTAGGAAGAGGGCAAAGTAAAATCTCGAATAATTATGATGGTGGGACTGAGGGCATACAATGGGAGGGTGATGGCAAGTCGGTCTTGAATACTTATGTATAATAATTTTGTTTAATAATGCCGGAAGTGAGGAAAGGGAGGGAGAGGGCAAGAACAAGGAGTAGCAGGAATATCTCGGGAGAAACAGAAGCCTACAAAGTAAGTTCATTACCTGTAAGCCTGCAGTTGTGTCGTGTGGTTAAAGCGATTGGGCAGCTTGGTCTGAGTGTATCCTATCAGACCCTTGCACATGGGCACCTGAATCTCTTCACAGGCGTTGTCAGTATTCTGGGTGCTCCCTTCCTCGTCGGCAGGACTGCTGGCCGGCCTCCCTCCTCCTCCTCTCCTTCCTCCGCTGCCTCTGTTGCGAGTCTGTTGCTGGTTGTTGCGGCCGCCCCGCTGTCGTCTGCCTGCTGTCGCCTGTTGCGCATTCAGGATCTCCGTCAGAACGAGGAGCACCAGAAGTATGGTGAGAGCCTTTGTGTAGACCATTGTGTGGTACTTGCTTTTTCTCCCAAGACAATGGAATCCCAGGCTTGATGCAGTTTTGGACGAGTTTTCAGACGCAAGAGGTGTCACTGTCCACCTAATTACTCTCTTGTCTCATAAAAATTTGCGAGGAAAGTTCCGAGGGAGTGCTTATAGGGCGCTGGACTTTATTCTGACCTTGTAAATCCGCGTCTGCAGTATACCCTCTCTCCTTTATTGTTGACGTTAGTATCTTGTTAAAACTTCCACACAGCCCTCGTAATCAACATCGAGCGCCTTGAATAATGCACAACCTTATTTTGATGTCACATATGAAGAGAGAGAAAGAGAGCACTGGATTTCGGAGAATGCTAGGAAGACTGCTTACAGTGCTTCACCGTCTAAAGCAGTCGTCGTCCTTCCTTCGTCTGTATTGCAGCCACTGTCAACTCTTGTTATACTGGCACCGCCACATTCAGCTGCATTTGACCTGTAGGCCTCCTTCACTCCACATCCAAGTGTTTGCAGCAGGCTACGTTGTTGGAAACCTGAGCACCACACTTTTGAACAATGCTTGTTGCTAAAACAGAGAGAAAGAAAACATGTGTTTGTGTTTATCTCCCTAGCTGATCTCGAGAGCAGTTGTTTCCTTGTTTATTTATTGTCGACCTGCTTCCTTCAAACGCTGTGATGCCAAACCTGACTTCAGCTTCTTCAAGGACAGGGTATTTGTTGAGACCTGTCCGAGAGAACGATTTGAACGATTTGGTTGTAGACATGATGGGAACTAAGTTCATCCCGAAGAAATTACCTCGTATGTTGTTGTATATATGAGATATGTGTGGACAAAACTTTGCGGCTTTCATTGTAACTAGCTTGGTGGGTTTTAATGCGATTACTTATAACTGAGATCTTTTGACAAAATTGTAATCTTCTACTGCCAGTGGCATTTTGACTGTCATGTCTATGTTATGAAGCGCAGAGGGCTGGCAGAGGGGATCTGTGAATGTCACCGCTGGAGGTTGTTTTCTTTTTAATCTGGAACAATTTTGGGAAATTGTAAACTCTTGGAACATAAACAGCCACTGTCACTGCCATGCCGCTATTACCACTGCCACTGTCATGCCGATACTGTCACTGACATGCCGCTATTACCACTGCCACTGTCATGCCGATACTGTCACTGACATGTCGCTAGTACTTGGACGTCGGACACTATAGACTATAGAGTAGTCGGCGGAAGCAGCTGAGTAACGCTCAGTGGCGAGAAGGAAGAGGAAATTGTTTCAGATCATTTTTCAGCTAAGGATATTTGACCATGAGAGAGATTTCGCTCAGGATATTGTGGCGCACTTTACCATCTGGTTGTAGGCGTTTAGAACTTGTTTTCTCTGTAAATAACCTCACTGTGGTGTCAGTATGTGGCAGCCTAGCAATTTCACTTGTCATCAAGTGTCACAGAGGCGCAGGAACGAGGGTGGCAAGAGGTGGCAGCCGCCCCCTGGAAAAAGATGCTGAGGGCAAGAATATCTTCCTCCACTTCCAACCCCCGGCCCAATGCTTGAGATGTGATTCATCACAATGTACAAAAAAGAGTAGATGAATACAGAGAGAGATGAATGACATATTTTTTTATGAAGGTAACAAAATAAGAAAACTTATGCTTTTCACATCAAGCCCTCGATCTAAAGAAAAGAAAAAGAAACACTACTACAAAACAAAGACATTAATAAAAAAAAAAGACTTGTGAACCCAGAATGGGATTAATATTCTTACTTTGAATATTACATAATTTCTTGTGATTGCGATAATCGGTGAGTCATTTTTCAACGAGTTTTGTTTCTTGTTAAATATTGCTTTGTCGCATATGCTGTGATGCTACCACGCACCGATCGAGTACACGCGCGCGCCGGCCGTGCTTTTTCTTGGTAATGTGCGAGTGCTGTCTGGCCACTTCGACCCAGCGATGCTCCCTCTTTTGTTCTGTCTTTGTTCTCTTGGTGCTGCTGGCCACGCCGTTGTGATGATCACAAAGAAGCATTCTCAGGGAGATGATGTCTGACATGAGTCATGTTGCAGGCCGATGGAGGTCCTTCATGTATACGAGATAAAGTTTGGGGATGTCGTTTAGTTTGCGTTTCTTCCGCCCAGAACACTTTGTAGTCTAGATAGACACACGCACTTACGCATGCACACATACACATATTCGGGAGAATGTATATAGGCATGCATTGATTGATTGATTGATTTCCAGTATGGTCTTGTAACTTCATTTCTGCGGAAAAGCGTGAGAAATTAAGCAGTGTAGCAATTTCGGCTGCTATAAAGTCCTGATCGACCTCCCTGACTCCAGTGTCAAAGATCAGATGCCAGGTCTGTAGGTTCCTGTCGCCAGGGCAACATACAACCTAACGAGCCTGGCACACAAGTTACTGCAGGAAGTGAGAACCAGCAGACTGGCACAAGAAAACTGGAGCCACATCATCCAGAGAAAATGGATTTACAGTCAATCCTAGTCTTTGCATAAAATGGGTCTACATTATAGTTTCTACATAAAAAGAGAAAAATCGTCGTTCATGGCATGATCATATTTCTTTTCTGTATAAAAAAAATTGCATTGCAGGAAAGATATGTCGGCCTAAGTTCTTCTTTTTCTGCTTGTCTCACATTGTTCCGCACATTTCCCCTTTTTCTCCCCTTCTGACCCCGCTGTGCCAGCAAATACTAGTGTTGATGTGCTTTCACTAGTCTTCTGACCTCTCCATACAGATAAGTACTAATGTTCTTGTGAATTTTATTTTGGGAATATTTTTGTAGATCAGCATATTTTTTTATCAGTTCACTATTTTGGAGCAACAAGATCAGATATGTTTTAGCTAACATTAAAAATCAACCTGAAAGTGAATCTTATTCTGACAACAAAGGAGGCGTCCTACTGCTGGGCCTGCATGCAGACACACAGAATTGGCAGCCTGACAGGAGCTGGTGGAATTCTTTCGATTCATATCATCCCATACAGTTGTAGTGGTTTTACATCAATATAAATCACCATAAAGCTTATACAGAGGCTCCACCCTTGTTCATATGTACTACTTTTTTTAATCATTTGATCTGATATATTTGCAGATGGACCTTTAAGTGTTCAGGATCCACGTGACACATCAGCAATGATGAACTCACAAGAGACATACAGGAGCTCACAGAACCAATCCAAGTCGACATCAGCAACAACCAATCATTACACAGCAAATGAAGCTTCCAGTGCAGCTGGCACTCCATCCAAAGATGCAGTGGCACAGGACCAAGTGCAGGTACATGATTTTGCTGTTTTGTATCTCAGTCATGCGACTGTCAATAGACATAATCATCCAAATGTGTCTTTTCTCAATCAGTGATGGATCCCTTGGGATGTTAGCTGTTTTTACAGAAGTGGTGGTTTATGAAGGGTTTTCTGTGCCTGCCAGATTTAAAAGATGTTTGTCAACCTTTCTGTTGTTTATGCAGTAAGTCTCATGAGCATGTCATTGATCCATTATAGCATCATTTTTTTCCTCATTTTGACTGTCAGTCTACATTTTAAAATGCATGTTTTGTCTAATTTACATAATCTTTTCTAATGAATTGGGTTTTTGTGCATTGTATTAATGAGATTGTATGCACACAGATACACACCAGTCACTGTAAGAATTAGTTTAGTTTATTCCTTGTTACTCCTCCAGGAGCATAGGGCCGCAACAACACCTCGCCAGTGGACGTGGTTTTGGGCAGCCCCCTTCAGTTGGACCCATGGGGTTCCGACATCCTTTGGCCCACTCTCTACTGTTCTTTTCCAAGTCTGCTTTGGCCTCCCAACTCTCCTCTTCCCCTGAGGGTTCCAGTCAAGTGCCTGCTTGGCAACGGTGTCAGCTGGTTTGCGCAGGATGTGTCCTATCCACCCCCACTTGCGCTTTTTGATGTTTTAGCTAGTGGCATTCTGGTTGGTTCTTTTCCACAGGCTGCTGTTGGAGATCTTTTCAGGCCATCTTGGGACCTGCTGAGGTATCGCAAAAGAGAATAGGCAGTGATTGGCTGGGTTAACCCAGCTCCTAATTGCTTTGGCTGTACAAGAGCATCGCACCAAGTTTAGCCTTTTGGGGTATATAAGGGCAGAGCTGAGATGAGACAGTGGGGGAGAGGTCATAAATGTAATGACATGAAAAGAGAAGAGAGACGAGTTGGACATGAGGAGGTTAGAGTCAAGCTGTGGAGAGTAAAGATTGCGACATTTCTTGCATCTGTTTTGAATGCGTGGGAGGAACTTTATTCCTCAGGAATTTTACACCCCACGACTCAATCACAATGATATAAAGGGATGATTGCCACTCAATACAGAGGGTGGCAATGTAGTCAGTGCATGATCTATCCTGGTGAAACAATGTTTGTTCTGGTCTCATTCTTTTGTCTAGTGCCTCCTTCAGTCTCTGTAGTATTACCCTTGTCAGAACTTTTGCTGGGGATGGACAGCAGCATGATCCCTCGTGGGTTAGTTGGACTGGGAGAGGTCTCCTTTCTTTGGTAACTTGACCAGGAGACCTTTTTTCTTGTTCCCAGATCTTGTGTAGGAGGGGCTGTAAAATTATTGCAGTTGTTTCTGGTCTGTCTTTAGTGCTTCTGGGGGTTTGCCATTTGGATCTGTTGCTTTTCCCCTTTTCATGCTTTTGATAGCTTTGATGATTTCTGTCCTAGTGAGAGAGCTTGTGTTGACGTGAAAAAAAGTTATTCAGTTGCTGGTGGAATGTCAGGTAAGGATGGTGGATGAGGTCGATTCAGGATTGTGTTTCAGTCTCTTTCTTGATTCAGTCTTTGCACAGGTCTCTGGGGTCATCCATTCCTTATGTTTTCTTTCCCTGTTCCCTAGAACAACTGTATAGATTGTCTTCCAAATGCTCTTGAGTGCTAAGCAGTGTTCTTCCACTGATTCTTCTGTTAGTCCTGAAAGGGCCTCAGACTTATTCTTGATTTCACAGTTAAAAATTTACCTTGTCTCCTTGTTCTTGAGATACTGAGTACACTGTTATAATGTAAATACATTAATGTAATACAATAATGATTTATGTGTGTACATTCATACACACATGGGTACTTGTATTATGCATAATTATTCTTTTTGTTAGCATAGGGCTGCTGTCTGCTCTATTACCACCCTGCTGACATATGTTGCAGTCTTTATCAGTTATCCCATAATTGTTAACAGCCATCAACAAATCACATCACATTGCATAATCTTTTTTCTTCTGCGATATCACCTATTAAAATTCGTTGGTAAGATAAGAGATAAAAATATAATGAACTCAATACTTATGCCTCAATTTAGAGTATATGTTTTATATATATAAACTTTAACATTCCTCAGAATAATAGAAATTGTATTGCCTTGTAGAAACAGTCTGCCATCCCTGACAATAAAGACAGCACTTAATTCAAATGGATGCTTAGTCTAAGCTTTTTGCTGAGGTGGATTTCTTAAGAACAATAGACGTGACGTGCTTTTCAGGTCAATGGAACAGGTGGAATAGCAAATGAAACCACAATTAGCTTGAAGAATCTTCCTATTGAAGAAGTTATTGTTAAAGTTCGTCAAATTGTAGCTGAGTTGGAAAAGCTGGAGGAATACCATCGCGGAGAGGGTATGCGTTACCAGAAAATGCTTGGGGATTTCTACTGGGACTATGCAGACCATCGCACTGAAATTGCTAATGCTTTGAGTGACTGTGGATATGCTGGTATGATCAACATCACAAATTTTATTAATAATTTAATTTTATTGATAATTTAAAAAATTCAAATATTATTTATGATAATGCATGTCTATTTTTTGCTTGTGTATGAGATACCAAATCAATAGTTTAATTGTACTTTTGGTTGAAAATCACGCTGAAAATATTAATAACCATTTTCTTTTTGTCAGTGGGCTGGCATTTATTTCTTATTCTAGCTGAAGTCTTGATGCATGTGTATTCATGCACAATGTGTTCTATGCCTCAGTTTTAGCTTTGGTGGTTAGTAAAATATTCAATGTGCTGCAATCATTTTGCCCATTGCATTGCATAAGAGTAAGCAGAGGGAGTAGATGTTTCAGTGGGTAAAAACATAGGTAATAGTGCCATAAATTAGTTTTAAAAAATACAGAATCATGAATGCTTATCATGATTATTATTAATTTTATATTTTTATAAATGTGTGCTTGTGCTTGAATTATTTTATTAATGTGACAATACTTCTTAAAGATCAGTATCTATACCTCTGAAAGCATGAAGACGTACACTTAGGCATGCAAATCTGTATGCTGTTAATGTATGTTTTTACTTTTTTCAGCCCTAACTGTGAAAATGTTGAAAACTATGAACACTATGGGGATTTTCAAAAATGATGACATTTGGTTTCCTACATATTACACATACAACACTGCCTGGAACTATTCTGATGCCAGCGAGAGTCTTGCCAAGGTGAATTTTTTACTGAAAGACCTCTCAGTGTGAAACAAAATAAGCATAGACACCAGGCTCAGTATTTTCAGAACTGTTTATGCAAAGAAATGTAGGAAATACTGGTTCAAGAAAAACCTGTTTTATTACATATGTCTTCTTTGAAAGGTACAACCTCAGAGGGCAGAACACAATTGGTTTAACTTCATTATATATTTAAGAGATTTCAAACCCACCTTAAAGCAAAGGCACTGTTTAAAGTAATTATTTGTTTGTGTAATTTTTTTATCACGGATGACTGAAAATTGTGTGCTGCATTTCAGAACCTAGCAGAAGCAGATGCTGTTAGGCTACTGACTTTAAATCTTGGACATAAGCCATACCTTAGCAATATACAAAGTAAGGTAAGCAACCAGTTGTTGTGCTTTTTATGTACCAGGGCAGTAATTGTCATGTCAATGTATATCATTATTCACCATTCGTATTTTGTAGTTGCTGAATTACTTTTACAACAACCCAAACAGTCATAATATATTAATACATTCAACAGTGAATGCCATTTACTTGAGACTGAATGCAATCTCAAACAGTGGTAATTTATTATTGAAGTAGATGAGATATATGTCATGGTCATTATCAGCTTTGTTTTGTGCTCTTTGTTCTGTGCTCCAGAATGTATATTATGTGCTGAAAGCTTCACTTAGCACCCTTCACAACATAGCACGATGTTCTGATGTCAAGCATTTCTTTAAGGAAAACAAAACAGCAGAGGTGAGCATATTCACCCTCACTATTTAATTCAACAATCACGTTTTGTTGTGTTTAAGGCTAACTTATGCACCATTGCATCCTGCAGCCCAGTATTTGTCACATTACATCAAACTATTTACTAAAGGAAAGCAGAAGATTTTTGTCAGGCATGACAGTGTTACTGTTTTGTAAAATCTCATGGGAAAGATGACATCGCCTATTGATTAGTGTGTTTGAGAAGGTCGCCAGTATACATCTTGCCCAGACTAATGACTGGAAAAACTATCCCAGTTGATCAAGCAGATTAGCACCTGATTTATCTGTTAATATAAAAGTTGGCTAAGGAGGCTGAGCTTTGTTTTACACATTCCATGCCCTAGACATAGTGAATTACAGGCCACGAGACTTTGAGACCAGCTTTTATCTTAAATATGGCAGAAAACATATGCCTTCATGCCTCAAAAACATAAAGAATTGAGGGAAAAGAAGGCAAACTAATGACACTGATTCTGGTGGTTATGACATTGATAGGAGTGATCCACATTTTGCCAGCAGTTTTATTAGCTCATGTTTTTTAATTTAAAACAAGCTTTCAGCTTCATACTTAATAAAACCTCACCAAAACAGAGAGATACTCTGATTTCAAAGAATAGCCTAATCAAAAATGAATTTTGCTCAGTTAGGTCACAATAGTGACTATATATATATATCACAGTATATAGTGATATATATATATCACATTGACTATATATATCACAGTAAAAAGATGTTATTTATGGTGGAAAGTGTTGAAATAAACCTTGGTTCAACGTATTTGTATTTTTCATTGTTTTTTACATCTTTTTGTATTACATATTAAACATTGTTATGATGAGACTGACTTTTTCAACAATTGTTACAGGTTATTATGCCATTTATCAGCATGAAAGACGAGTTTCTGAAAGCCATCTCAATGCTTACTTTAGCCTATATTGTGGAAGAGGAAGAAAACACCAAACTAATTGATGAAACTAGTAAGCTATTCAATTATAAACAGAATGAGATTATTCAGTAAGATTTTGAAAATAAGTATATTTCTATGACAATTCTTTCATTAAAAAGTGCAGATAAGTTTCTTTTTAAATATACTTCAGGTGAACATCTTCTAAAATGGAGTTAATTTTCCAGTAACAAGTGTTGTAGTTTGTAAATGTGAGCTTATGGCACACCTTGCATGTACATGTATGTGTTTCCTTGCATTCATGAATGTTTATCTTACATGTGCAAATGTTAAAAGTCATTGAACATTAATCATTTTATGACTATACAACAGACACAATCAGCAGCATTGTGAGTTGGACAGAAAATGCAGTTGATGGTGGAAGCAAGCGAAGATTTAAAGGCTTTACTCCATGGGAGCTTACTCAGGGTCTTGACAAACTTGCTGTTAATGACACCAACAAAATCCAAGTGAGGTTGATATGTTGATTGAGAGATTTCTTTTTTCACACATGATGTCAAGCACATATTTGTCTTTCTTGGAGAGTGTTTTTGTGGGTGAACTAAAAGGGGAGAGAGTCTATTACACAGATGGTATGAAGAAGAGCGAAAAAAAGGGGGAGGTGCAGGTTTATGCAAATATGTATGCATATTCTTTCAACTCTGTTTACTACACTTTATTTACTTTGTTATAGTAAAAGAAACAGTGCGTTGAAGAATCTTTCATTTCCCACAGGTAGTTGAAGCTGGTGCCCTTCCAGTCTTCCTTCGGATGCTTCAACATGACGATCCAAAGGAGCAAAGTAGCACAGCACACTGTATCTGGACCCTGTCATTTGACAAAACAGTGCGACAAAAAATCATTGAACATGAAGGTCTTGTTGCAGCTTTAGAAAACCTCTCAAAGAATGAAAACAGTGAAGTCAGAAAGAATTGTCTTGGTGCACTATGGATGATAAAAGGAGAGAATGACCCAGCAACTACAACCAGTAAGGCAGCTTTCATTTTGTGGCTAAAATTTCACTTCTTCTTTTAACATCTATGTGCTTTTTCTTAGGTGATAGATGGGAAATTTACATACATCAAAACATGTAAAGCAAACAGCAAACTTCCAGAATATTTATTACTTATTATTCACAGAATTATTATTATTGACAGAAAATATTCTGGGAAATATTCTGTTCATTTCTTTAGAAAGATACAGTATTTTTCCAAATATCAATTAAGAAGCATTCATCACGTTCTCGTTATAGTTTCTAGTATGTAGCATCTGCTAAATTGTTGCAGGACCAAAAAGCGCATTGAAATCAAAAAGTCACATCTTTATCAGCTACTCTTGGACAGAAAAAGAGCTTGTCAAGGAGATCAGAGAGAGACTGAGGGTCAGGATTTTCATCCTTTACATTTTCAGTTGACCTTTTCTGAAGAAGCTCTGTTGAAAAAGTTTCTTTTTTAAAGAATTTTTGAAGTTTTTATGATAAGCAAATGATTCAAACAAAATTTTTGTGATGAGCAGATGTGGTCTTGTTTTCCCCATCTTGTTGTTCAACAGAATGTCAGTAACTATAGTGTCAACAAATAATAATAATCATAAAAGCAACATTTTTAAAGCACAAATCTCACACTCCTAGAGGGTGAGATGTTTGACTATCAACAAACACAGTCTGTGTCCTATCAGTAAGATAGGAGTTGAACTACTCTAGTGCAGGTCCAGAAATACCAAAGGGGGTGTGTAGACTATGAAAGAACAGAGATTTCCGCAATTGTGTCGAATGCAGCAGACAGGTCCAGTAAAGGCAGAAACATCACCACTGTCAAGGGCAGATAATATGTCGGTAGTCACTTAAATTAAAGTAGTTTTGGTACTGTGAAAAGGTTTATATGCTGACTGAGCATGGGGGATGAGCTGATACTCTTGTAAGTAGGCCCAGAGCTGTGTGACATAGCTGTGTCAAAACTACTTTCTCTATGATCTTGGAGAAAATAGACAAGTTGGAAACTGGGCGATAATTGTTCAACACATTGACATCAAGCCTGGATTTCTTAAGAAATGGCTTCACCAGGGCATTTTAAAACAAAGATGGGAAAGCACCTGATGACAAGCTGACATTTACAATGTTTGTGATGGCAGGAAGTAAAATATCTAAGCACTCTTGGGCCTGAAGATATGATGTTTTGGCCTTGTTGACACATTTTGCAACGCTTCGCTTGGTGGCGTTATAAGTCTCTTTGTGGTGAGTCCACTCTTCCACCAAACATGTCCAGCTTGCCGGCAAGTACACTTCGGATCACAGAGCTCAACATGGACCAAGGTGCACATTTGGAGTGGCGCATCAGACTTCGCGACACTGGGGAATGGTCATCAACAACTCTACGCAAAACACAGTCAACTTGCTCAACAGAGGATGACTGGAGCAGCGCCATTTGCAATTGTGCTTTAAACATGAGCATATAAACTGCATAATGAGCAAGTGAATCTAAAAACTGGCACCGATGATGGACATATTCGATCAATTTCAATCAAAACACAGATGTGAGATCTTGAGAAACATCAACTACTGAAGACTTTTTACTTTTTACTTTGTATGTTATATATCATGCCAAATTCAAACAGTCCCACTGTAACTACTCCAAGAGGGCTTGCTGTTCCACAAACATATGGTTGAAGCATACATAAACATGTGATGCTCATAATTCGTTAGTAGGTAGTATCTGTCTGTTAATCTTTAATTTTATCTACATATTAGTACTTATTGTATAATGTCTATCTTTAGGTCTGAAAATGACAGTCTGGTCAGTTATTTTTAGATGACAATAACTATATAGTTTTGATCACACTTTATTACTTTTGAGTCTAGATAATGTTCTTAAAATTATCACCAGATAAACAGCCCTGCAATATTAGCGCTGTTATGACTTCATCAAAGACAATTAAGCCCCATATCTACCCATCACATTTCTTTACCTGTGCCTTTACTGTCATATTATCTTACTTCATAGCATTAAACAACTTGTCTGAAAGCTATTTCGTGAAATATAGTTGTAATGGCTTAATAATGAAACCTTCTGAGTCTATGTATATTTCCTGTAAAAACAAATAATATATATATAGTTAGTGTTATTTCTTTTTTAAACTAAACTGATGTTTCGTGCAGGCTGAAAACTACAAAGTATGGATTGATTATGAGCAGATGGGAGGATCAACACTACAAGCAATGGCAGAAGCAGTGGAGAATGCTGCTGTTGTTCTTTTGTGCATGTCTGAGAAATATAAACAGAGTCCAAACTGCAGAACAGGTAGCACTGTGCCTGTATGTGCATATGCACATGCATTTGCATGTGCGTGTGCGTGTGTGTGTGTGTTTAGGAGTATTTTGTTTCTTGTTTTGATATGCATTTTTCACATCTTATAGGAAGAAAGCTCCCAATGACTCATGTATACCATTATAATCTGTCTTATTTTTTGTTTGCCATTTCCTAAATAATTTTGTACCAGATGCAGAATTATTTCAGCAGTGCAAAGAGCACATTACCCTGATGATGGAAAATAATTTTGTTCTCAGAGGCAGAATACACATTCCAGCAGCGTAAAGAGTACATTCCACTGATGATGCAAAAGAAGTACAGACCAGATGGTTGGCTTGGTGCTATTCTTGGAGCCAAACTTTTCTTCGATTTCAGTGGCAAGTATCCTTTTGAAAAGAGCATGCAGGGACTGTTGAAGGAGCTCAGGGGTCGAGGACAGCTGTCCCACATGACCGATTCTACAGGTATGTGCAAGTAATATTCAGGAGGGGTGAGAAAACAAGGAAAGATAATATGATGATAATTGAAATAAAAGAATACCAAAATGTTATATCGATCTGCATTGAAACAGGGGAAAACATCTAACTTAATTCTATATGCTATTATATAGTCATTATACATGTCAGTGAATATCTTCATCTGAAAGCAGCAGTATTTTAAGAAGTTGGAAATAATGAACACTATCTGTGTAAAGAGGAAATATTTACATCTCTATTTTTTTATCAATGTTTTATCTATTTGTTTATTGGGTTGATTTGTCTAGGATAAAAGTATCTCCTGTCTTATTATGGGAGGGGGTAGAGAAATGTACGTGTGTTTGTAAAGAAAAGGATTATTATGATCAACTGTCACAATTTGATCTCTCCAAAAGGATTTAAAAAGTGCTGAAATTTTCAAAGCAATAAAGGGGATTTAATTTTTTAAAAGTGGTTGTCCTTTTATTTCAGATGAAGTAGATGGATTAATTGCAGCAGAAAATCACATGCTTATTGAAGGAAACCCTCACAAGACAACTGTTGCAGCACACATGGCGCTGAGTATGTCGCGGGATGATGTTACTCAGTGGCTGCTTAATCGGCATCTCGATATGTGAGTATCACAAAAAAACTTTAATTTCACTGTCTGGTCAGAGATAGAGAGATAGGCAGATATAAACAGATACTTATTGATATGAACATCGTAATATAATTTTCCCTCCCCCCACCCCCCATTTCTTTTATTTCTCTTTTTTTTATTATTATTTTATTGTAGCTTTGTTTCTTAAGGGTAGCTTTTCTCCTTGAAAGATAATGAACATAGATCAACCTCATTAGCATTTTGTGATTAATAATAACAATAATAATGTCATTAATAAGAAAATTGACTTGTTCATATACAGTTGTGTTCCACACATGGCTCAGTTGGATGGTAAATTACTATGGCAACTCAAATTAATGAAGGATGAAGTAAGTATAAATGAATACCTCATGAGAATGTCTGATTGCATTATGGCCAGATTTGAAGAATTAAATGCTGCAGTGACTTTTTTGCTTTCTCTCTAATTTATGTGGATTTCATTTATAATTAGTTCTGGCTAGAACAAAATTTAGGACGTAATCTGGCAAAAGAAGTTCACTCTGTCTCTTGAATTTCATGGCCATTAGTGGAAATTAAAAAGAATGATTGCTGATTGCATGACTCTGTAATCATAGATTTAATGTTGTGCAAAGCCTAATGTCATAATCTTCTCAGTCATAAATTAATTTATCTTCTTTTTTTTTTTCACAGGCTCCTCAGTTCTTCTTTCACCTGCTTGACACCAAATTAAAATTATCATTTGTGGACATTTTGAGATTTACAGCAGCCATTGATGAGCTACACTGATTGAAGCCATTGAAATTGTGAGAAACATAATTCACCGCTGTTTGAAACAGTTCACACCATTTCATAATGCAAAGCCCACTTTTTAGGACTCCAAATCCCAGGTGTACCTGATATTTTCACAAGGAAAGGGAACATGCTAAGTATATATGGGTTTTACAATTAAGATTTTGTGGATAGCATCTATGCATAATATGAATGCATAATAAAAGCAAAAGAGAATTTTTCACATCTCTTAATATTTATGCTGATGTGTTCATCTTAAGTTTTTGAAATATTGGGCTGAAGCAAAAAGCATGTGTAAAATGTTTCAGAATAAATGGTATGAATGAGTTGTTCTAACACATTTGGAATTGGAATGTCTGTCAAGCACTAATCATTAGTATAAGTCATCCACAGGTAAAGCAGGTTATGACCATGTAAATATACGATTTTGAATGTTTACAGAACATTACCAAGTATCATGGAAAGATAAACCACTGTCGTGGGAATAAATGCATGGTGTAAGCAAAACGCAACAGCTATTTTAAATGATTTGTTAAATGTTTGTCGTTAGCATAAGTAAACAAATAGCACAGTAATTGAACTTCAATGTGTTTTATAGAAATTGTGATATCCTATTTTATTACTTTGCCTTTGTTTTTGCTTGTCCTTTCCAAACCTTGTCTTTTGAACTGCTCTGAGACACACTGAGAGAGAGAGTGTGTGTCCATCCCTTTTGTTTTGTTTTGCTAATTATGCAATTAAAAATAACTAAATGATTCTTTACCAATTAACTATACAGTTCAAGCAGGGTACATGACTTTCGCTAGACATTATATTTGTTTTATGATCATGAGATTCTGGCAACCAGTATTGCAAAGTGAGAAAGTTCTTTGTTCCTGGCATCTTTTGACTGACATGTATGGTTTTGTCAGGTGATTGTATGCATACGATTTTTTCATGGTGACATCTAGCTGACTTTTGTGCCATTTGTAACTATATAGCATGTTGGATATCTCTGCATTTTGTGTAACGGGTAAATGTTTCCATAAATAGTACCTCTAGTAGTATATTAAAATTTGTCCTCACCTGATTTTTTTATGACATGTATTAGTGTCCATAGCCTCATATAGATGGTGACATTATCAAAGAAGGATGATCACTAGCACATTCAGATATACACTCTCATGTAGCATCACTATACAGCTTCATCAGCAAATAAGCAGCATATTTTCTTTTACTTTTTTCATAGAATTTGAAAATTTGAATTTCATAGAATATCTCAACAACCACTCAAGTTTATTAAGTTTCTATTTACCAAGTTTTGTTTAGTGAAACAAAGAATGGGAAAAGAGCGTCTATCAGCATGTTCTTGAAATAATATTTCATCATTAAACAGAAGTCAGATAATCCAAACTCACCTAAACACTAACCAAACCAAAACCACAATCCTTGATATGGATGATTAAGTTTTGCAAACAAAAACATTTGAACCTTTTTCTGCATGTTTTTTGTACTCAGTAGTGTGAACATCTTATGACCAGTACAAGCACATGCCTGTTAACACGCTCTTTGCTTTCCATTGACAGTTTTGACTCGTTTTATGCATAGTAATGTTTTTAAGGATGTATTCCAGGAACAGCAACTTTACTTTCAGATTTTGGATATAGATGTCACACACTAAGCTTAGCCCACCCATAAAAATGTGCACACTTGTTGACCATTAAACAATTATATCAGCAGATCCATCCTATTCTTGGCATTAACATATTGTGTCTTTTCATTTTGACTGCTGTTACAGACACATTCAAATACAGAACCAATCTGTTTGTTTTATTGGATATGTAATCTAAAAGCATTAGAATTGATATTATATTTTTTTTCCCTGCCTTGACTTTGTTATCAGAATATTTTATTGTTTGAGCATATATATTTATTTGATTTACAACATAAAACCTCTGTTTTAGTGATAAAGGATCCTTTTAAAAACTGTTCAATGCTAGTTAACTTAGCATGTAGCACTTCACATACAGTTACTGTGATATTGTTTTATGAGTGTTGTGTCCTTCACCAGCATTTTTGTTACAGTTGTTCAATCATTACATACAAATTCTATGAAACTGAATCTCAGAGATTATTTGGTTTTACTATTCCTCCAAGCAGCTCACATAAAACCAGATAAATCTGCATATAATTCATTAAGTTTGTTATTGCTTTCTTTGGTCACTCCAGTCATGGAAAAGTTTTCAAGCTTTCTTAGTAAAGCTTATCATTGCAATTGTTAGCATCAAGTTCTTTATTTCTGTTATCATCATCCATTTACCCACAATCCATCACCCTTAATCTCCTCATCTCGGATCCCATTATCTTAATTATATACTAGCTGTTTTGGGACAGGTTATTTTGTAAACTCATTCTAACTGCTCATTCTGAAACAAACTCTTTCGTGAAAGGAATACAGATTACACTCCACAGCCCAAAGATAGTTGTCTTCAGCTGCTGTTAGTTTGTCTTCCCTTTCCTGCTGCTGACCTCATGCCCTGCCCTTATGAGCAGTATCTTGCCTCAGAGAGTAGGCATAACACAAGATGGCTATTGCTGCCTTATGTTTGACTCATTCCAAGCTTATGGTGATGACCTCTAAAATTGTATTCAGCTTAACATCCCTGTGCAAGAGGAAAGGTACCACTGTATGGCCATCAATGCTGTGCTAGTTTTTTTTCCAAAGACAAAATGTAGTTCATTGCCTTTCTTGAATACTTTTTTTTTTACTGCTTCCTGCAAAAGTATAAAACACATAATTTGCTCTGATTTCTTAAACTTTCCATCTGTTTGTTCTTGACCTTACATGTCTACTTATCCCTTAAAGACTAACTTCAGTCAGATATCACATCAAGCCCAGTGGCTATCAGGTTAATAACACATAATGTCATTAGCTTGTGTCAGTTTTTATTTTGAAGGAAAGCACTTGAACTGACCTAAATTCAAAATCTGATATTGTTGAAGGGTGCAGCCAAGGGAAAATCTTTACATACATGCTGAGAATAACATGTATACACATACTTTTTCGATGTCATGACCTCATTGATGTAGATGAGAACTGTATTGTTCAGACTTGTAGCTCCTGTATGTGCTAAGATTTGAGTATTAAGTGTTCTGTGAAGAACTGAACATTGAAAATAATGTTGTACTCAGTTTGTATCATAAAGGTAATCCAGAAGAGGCAGGCAGACAAACTACAAAGAAAGGAAATTTTTTTGAAATTATAATCTGGTGGAAATATATACATATGCAAGGTCATTCATTCATTAGGGTAATAGAAACATGTGAATGGTTAAAACACTGTGTCATCTAAACTGCAAGATACACAATTTGATATTGTGGTGCAGCAATCTGTCCCCAGTTTATCCAGCTGTCAGGAATGGGTACATGACTAAACAGAATGCAGGGCAGGGAAAGAAAAGCAGCACCCTTATAAAGAACCCTGGCCCAGAGAAGAGTGTGGTTTCTAACCTCACCCCTCAATACATTTCAAATGAAATGGTTCACTATGTAAACTTCTTAGCATCAGCCCATCCTCATTTTATTCTTCTTCCTTCCTAATGGCATTTTGTGATTCAAAAGAGTAGCAGGTGAGAGACAGATAGCTAACCTATTAGCAGAATTTCAGATGTGTAGCTCAACTTTGAAATAAATGTTGACTATTTATCATAAATCTGTCCATGCAAATATGATGATAAAAGAATGTAGGATTTGCCATCCAGTCTGTTCTCTTATTGCCTGTGTTTACTATGAAAAACACAGTGGCCAAGCATAGGTGTCAGTATTAATTATGAAAACCTCGATTGCCTACGACAGGTAGTTGTTGCACAACTCTTTACAGTTCAAGGAACCTGGTCAGCATACTTGGCTTCAGAAGTGTTTTTTACAAATTATTCCAGATGTTAGGCTAATTTACACTTGAAGGCACCAAGGGTTAGAGTCCATATTTACTTCTTTGGCTGGTTATGCCAGCCTAGTCCTGTATTCTCCATCTCCCTGCTACACTTTCTTGCCCTTGGCAGTAACAGTAGACCTGTAGACATCCGCTGTGTGTGAATGTGTGCATGTGTGTGTATATTTGAAATTTTATTGACACTGTGTACACTGTATAATGTTGCACCATTTTTATACATGAGCAGCATGCTGTCAGATGCTGAGTTATGACATATTCCCATTAAACTATGAAAAAGTTGTTCTATAAGTGGCAATTGTGTGTGTGGTGGGTGGGGGAAAGATTGATAACACTGAAAGGCAAAAGGCAAGGAATGAACTTTATCAGAAATAGCTCCACCCTCTAAAAATTTCTTTTTCATTTTCAACACTGACTAATTTTGAATTTGAAGGCAGCTTCTCTACTCACCCCTAGCCCATAGTTTCTTTAAGTAACATCTTTATCCTCTGGGATTGCTTGTTCATACACGGCAGTATGCATGATTGGGATTACTTGCACATACAGCAATATGCAGACTTGGGATTACTTGTACACACATGGCAGCATGAAGGCTTGCACGCACACAACCAAAACCATTTCAGTTTTATCATATGGTTTATTAAAGATGATCAGACTTTCCAAACTGTTGTGTTCAACTTTAAATTTTTTAATATAACTGAAATTCTCACAATATAAATATAAATCAATATTTTAAAATACCTTCCTCCCCAGTTAAAAAACAGATTCCCTGCAAAATACTCTGTGATTACCCAAAATGGTACCCTCATTGTCTGGGATAAATGAATGGTGCCCTCGACAAAGCTTAACTGCATAACTAAAAAAAAAAAAAAAATGCAAGCAGCATTTACTCAAAACTATATATTTTCAGTGATGCTATGTTCTTGTTGATTGTAGGTATAACATGACATTTTTACATATGGTACCACATTTTATGGTTCCGTGAGACAGCCCAGAGAGGAAGAAAGGAATAATCCTAGTGAGTAAAGGAAACTTGCCAGTTCACTGTTCACAGGAAGCATGACACAAGGTATTAACATACAGCTGATGGTCAATACAAATAAATGTCTTAAAGTTGCTAAAATAACTTCAGTGTGAAGTTTCACTCATATCCTCTGCAAAAAAAAAACAACCCCAAAACATTTATATAATATTAAAGTACAACCAATCATAAGTTAAAACAGGGATACTGCACAGAATGTAAGCATTTTTAGTATATTTAAGTAGCATTTAAAGAAATCAAATCAAATCAAACTTTATTGTCTGTCGAGGAAACCCAAGACAGAAATTTTTCTTTTCCTCACAAACACATATAATATGACTGGCAGGCATACATACTCATGCATACATTTAAAACACACATGTACCTACACATTCTCACACAGAAACACCTCAAGCAATTTTATTCAGTCCAGATACCATTTAAAAATAAATAAATTAAATTGTCTGTGTTGGGTGTCAGTGAGAGTGAGAAAAAAAGCAAAATTATGATTACATACACTGATATTTATGTCTGTCAGCTATAGCTGAGTAAGCTGGTAATTTAAAACACACAATCTGGATTGTAGAAAAGACTCACGAAATGATGTACTAGATTTGACTTGCAAATATGAATTTTACTCATCAGATAACATTGAAAAGCAAGAATGTGTTTCAAAAAAACATGATAAATGTGTATTCATACATCTTGCCATAAAATAGCTGATACTTACGAGACAGCATGTGCTATGTCCCAATTTGCTTCAACTGTCAGGGGTCCTTGAATCTCTGCTCCTTTTTTGGTCACAATCGCAATTTCATACTGCCAAATACAAACCGCTTACCATCAGGAACTAAACTTATCTAACACTACCAAGAACACAATCAACAACCATCGCACGGTCAAGAACAACATTCTAGCTCTCAGGCATATTCTGCCATTACAATGTGCTTTAGATAAAACTAAAGAATATCATTTAATAAGCACTCCATGATAAAGCCAATAAAACTGAGAATACCTGAAAATATCCTCATGCACGCCTGAAACTTTTTTCAACAGTCTGATGCCACAATTTGCAATGCTATTTTTGGAAACTTAAATGCTCCTACAAACAATGCATAGAAACAAATACAAGACATACAAATAATACAAAGGAATTCATACAAAATACACAAGCAACATAGTAACACACAGCTTCACCTTGTCGAATGACCTGGCATCCCTGTAGAACAACAGCTTCATGCATCGCTGTATTACATCAACAGCTTGCTTCTCGTCTAGGTTCTTGTTCTTCTCCAGTGCATCACGAAGCATAGGCTAAATGGTAAATTCCATAAATTTAGTTTGTAATAGAGACCTTATACAAAAATGCAATAAAATTTCACACCATTTAGCAGAAACAAAACTCATACGCCACCTACCCTGTTGAAAAAAAATTTGGCACAGATAGCATAGCTCAAATATTCCTAAAACAGAAAACTATATTTCTTCCAGTGATAGATGAAGTTATCTCTCACCAATGCAAGGTATGAACCAAATCCTGAAGCCACTGTGTCTGCCTCATATGCAATTCCAATCATGTTAACATAGCCTAGAAATCTGGGGAAAAAATATCAAAAAGGAAAGATGAGTTCTCAGTGCCCAAAAATGCAAAAGGCAGTATGTTTACATTCGCTTTATCACTGACTCCAGCAAGCCTCTTTTTTTCTCTCTCTCCTATTCTTTATTCATAAGCTGTAGTAAGGAATCCTGCAATGTTTCTTAACAATTACATACTAGGAGGAAAAGTTTAGGTGCCTGTACTCACTTTGAAACATTCTTCTCGTGAGCAGGTACATACACAATCATTTGCACAAATGAGCATAGAGAAAAAGATCAAGACTCACGGTTTATCTGCTTCCATTCCTCCAACAATATATGTGTTCCATAAAGGATTGAACTGACTTCGTCTGTTGTAAAGGACACGTGTGAGCCAAGAGTGTAAGCCTGATGGAGTATACTTGAAGCCATCATCTAGGCACTCCTCCTCAATTCTAAAATAGAGGAAAAAATACTCATAGTAAATTTTATTTCTATTTGAGTGATAAATTTTATTTGAATTCCTGAAAACTAGAAAACAAAATAAAAATACTTTCTTTAGGAGATTTTAAAATCATATACACTTACACACGCTGCTCAACGATAGAGGTCAAGAACTGAAAATCTGCAAAGTCCCCACTAGAACCAAGAACTGTCTGCTGATTAATATTCAGCAGACGAGAGCAGTTACGAAATCTGGCAAGGGACCCATAGGAGCCCAACATATCAGCTGCCAGCACAACACCATCTTTGAATTTGATGCCCAGGACTGATGTTGTTGTCACTGCTGGAGCTCTGTTGAACAGAAAACAGAACAAGACACAATTACTGGTCTTTGCAATGTGGTCATATTATATCTTGGTTATCTCTATGTCATTCTGATTCACACTGCCTATAGCGAGGACTAGGGAAGATAATTTTACACATAAAATAACCCCTTATTAACAATTAACAGAGTGCTGTTGGGAAATGCTTATCAAATATTGATGGGGATATAATCTCAGATCAACTAGCATAATCCTGCCCTATTCAAGGAATTTTTACGTCAGTAAAGACCCTATTAAATTTATGTATATATGAATATTATATCGAAGTTAATATGTCCTTTCACACAAAAAATGTAATAGTCATTGTGGTGCAAAGTGATTGTCAGGTGGTATACAAAACATTCTCAGATCTGGTAATATAACCCTATCCTATTCCACTAATTTTTTATGAAATTAAGGAGCATGTGCAAGTATAAACATATACGCGACTGACGAGAACAACCTGGCGAAAACGAGTGAGTATATAATACTGAAGTAATATGAAACTGAAAACTGCGGAGTCACGTTATCTGAATTGAAAGTCAAACTTAAAAAGTGTTTAAACGTTAATCTTACAAGGTCCTTTGGCTGCCAGTATTTTGATTCAAGGTACTGTTCCCTGGAAAACTGTAAAACTGGCCTGGACCTGGACCATTTCCCCACAAAGGGCTGGGAACGAATGATCCGAACGATTTAGCAAAGCTGGACGACGCCATGTTATCACTAAAGGGAAGCTACTCACAAGCTTTCTCTTGTAATCAATATTTTCGTATTTTATTGGATACTACAGTCTGAATACGGCGCACATATAGTCGTATATTTTATTATTTGTTTGCTTGTACGAAATTTTTTTAAATGTCTAGGATAGAAATGTAACATTAAATAAGGGAACGCACTCTAAAGGAAGTGTCCGGTGTTCTTGTTTTTGATGTGCATCTGCCCACCAAAGCAGACGACAAAACTAAATGGGTAGGGGTTGAACTTTGATTAATTAAATTTATTACTTATCATAGATTTATATTTTCTTTCCATTCATGCTTGCTTGACATATAACAACAATCTGTCAAATTACAAGAGTTTATTTCTAGATAATATGTCAAAACTATTAATGTTACATATAGGACTTCCAGTTAAAGATAGATAATGGTTAGGTCATACTTTTCGCTTAATGATTTTATTATAATTTCAGTTTCATTGACAAAAACGTAAAATTTCTTGGTTGAGAAATTTTTTTTTCAACTTTTTATTCAGTGTTTTAGCTCATTGTTGACCGTTTTCTTTGTAGCAGATGAAGCAGAAGTTTGTTTATCAGGTGCCACAGATGGAGAAATAATCAAAGGATCAAACGAAGAAGAAGTTTCTGGCTCAAATGAAACAGCAGGAATGATAACTGAAGAGGGTAATGATGTAAAAAGCCATACCACAACACATGGAGATAGTTTATATGAACTTGAGCCAGCAGATGAAAACTGCGCTTTTCGAATGGGTGAGAAATCTTTCCTAAGGACTCAACATTGTGTTTACTTCACATCTTAACGATCCTAAAAACTGTTGAATTTTATCCTTTAGTATTAATTAACCTATGATTAATGCACTAACACATTAATAAAGTTTAATACACACAGGCATTTATGAGCATGTACAGATGCAAGACAATTTTAATTGGACATTGCTAATACTGTACGTGGTCAGCTAGAAAATAATTGAAATAATTAAAATCAGCAGAAAATGAATAAGAGAAAGCTGACAGAGACTATATTTTTGTCATTTCCTCACTTTCTGTGATGTTTTAGGTGTTGAAGTCTCAGTAGACCCAGCTGTCATTCACAGCTTAAGCAGTGCTTTTGCTTCACAGGTTCTTCCAAGCCTGGAAAAGGCAAAGTCTTCCATCAGTGAGATTGTGTAAAAAGATTTAAATCATTACTAAATTTAGCACAGAAGATGTTAATTTGTGTGAAATACTTTCACATTAATTCCTGGTTGATTTCACATGATGGTTTGTAAGATCACTTACATTTGCAAACATTCAAATTCTGCATCTGCACATTTTGAAGTTGTTAAAAGGAACATTTGGAATAGTAATCATACATGACTAGAGTAAAAAAAAAACCTTATGTTTTATTAGTTTTTGATATCTATTTGTAAAGAATATTCTCTCAAAGCTAAAACATTAAAGAGAATTTGGGGTGAAATTGCAATGCTATGTTGCTAAATTTCTGTTGAGTTTGATTTTCCTCCTTTTTCCATTAGGTCTAATCAGCAAGTAATAATTGATACCTTAGAGCAAGAAAACAGCAAATTCAAGGAGTGCACTGCTTTCAATGAACTCACTATTACGGTAAATGCATGTTCATCTGCTTTATTCTTTTTTGGCATGTATGTCATGCTTAGAAATACTCTTTTGAATTAGAACTTACATAATTATAACAGAAGGCATGTTGAGAACTATGAAAGCAGTTCATCTCTTTACCAAATGACATTCTCTCCTTTTGTTTTGGTTTTTTTTCCACCCTTTTGAAATGGTAAATCTGTAAAATGTATAGACATGAATATCAAAAATCATTTGCTGTTCTTTCTATACACTCTGTCTGTGTGTGTGTGTGTGCCTTTCTGTATGTTCTGCATATATTTTAGATGCTCAAAGCCAGAGACTATTACAACAAACTTGTAACCGTTAAAAAGGACATGTCAAGTCTGCATGACAGAGCCATTAAGCTTAAGGTGAGTATATATATTTCACGTACTGCTACAACTATTATTATTTAAATAAAGTTAAGGATAAAAATATTCTATGCATTTTATTATTATTTCAACATCTTTAGAACTTCAGAAAAGAAAATCTATCATTTAGCATTATCTTATCCCTTTCATTTCAGAGACGAGCACTGAAACTCCAGCAGCAAAAGCAAAAGGAAGAACTACAAAGAGCACATCAACTGGAAAAAGAATTAGAACGGGACCAGATGCTGACTGCAAAGGTTGCTTCCCCTGAATTTTGAAGTGGAAAAAGGCAATAAAACTACAGTGGTACCTTAAATATTGTCAATATTGTTGACTTAACCATGCCATACTAAAAGGCTCATTCAGTAAAATGCATGCCACTTTCATACTTACAAATAATTTATTTTTTTAATCAATTGTTCTTCCTGTTTTCCTTTGGCACTGGGAAATATTTTTTGGTGCTCTTTGACTTTATGGTGTTTGTATGTATATATATATTTAAAAAACAACCAACCATGAAATGGTGAACATAGCAGCAGGACAGGTCCTTACTGCTTGAGATTGACTTGCAAAGTGATGCTTTCCCCATTGTTTAATTATCTTAAAATGTCACGGGGGCAGGTTATAGTATACAGTGGTCAAGTGTCAAGCAAGTGGTCAAGTGCAATTCTCTTGAAAATACTGGTTAAAAACAGAAATGTTTGAGCACAGTTCGAGTGCCAAGGTACCACTGTAGTTTATTTTAACAGGGTGGATAAAAACATCATGGAAAGTTATGGAGTTATTTTTTTCATTTTTTTTAAATGCCCATCTAAGTGCTGTTGTGTTATTGATTACTGGACCAAATAAATTTTTCTTGAAACAAGTGGATTAATAAAACTGCGTTTTGCATGCAGTGTATTTCCATTCTAAAAGATATGTTTTAAAAAAAAATCTTGCCATGGTTTTCAGTTTTTTATGGTCTTTCCATGAATTTGTCTTCATGTTCTTCAGTTCCCAATATTTCTTGACAATTACCAACTTTATTAATCCCAATGTGTAATTTGGAAAAGTGCTTAGTTACTGAACATAAAAGTTCTAGTTTCAAGGCAAAAAATATTAAATCTAAAAAAAAAAAAAACGAAAGAATAAAAACAACCAAAAACACAATCTTACATCTAGACCATTCATGAGCACACTTAAACATCACACACACACCAAGGACAATTCATCTGTGATTGAGCAGCTGGAAAGCAGATGGCGCAAATGATTTCAGGTGCCTATTGCTTCTACATACAGGCATAGCATAATGTTTACCTGAATGTAATAAATTTTCCCATTAGTACATGTTCAGGTATTGGCAAAATGCTGGAAGTTTTCCTATTTGTTCACACAAAAAGAAACTAAATCCCTCTGCTTGATACTATCTTAAAACAGATATGGACAATATGTTTAGCTATTCCTGTCATGGACAGACTGAGGAACCAGCATGTAAATGAAAAAGAATACTCTCAATAAATGAAAGAAATTGCTGTTTTTCTATGCCCTGTTCTTTTCTTCAATTAGTGTATTTATGGCTTGACTAAATTTTTTATAAATTCCTTAAGTGTAGAGTCTCTAGTTTAAACAGTTTCTTTTTGACTGACAGTTTTAGATTCACAACCAGCATGTGTTTCAAAGGTCTTCATCAGCTGGAAATGAGACAGGAGTGAAAAATAAGCATTAATTGATCAGTTTTTAATCAAGCATATAGCACAAAAAGAGAAACAAGAAAAGTTGACATAGTACCTACTTAAGACAGCAAGAAGATTCTCAATATGAGAGAGATAACCAGGACCTTACAATAGACAGGTCACCAAATGCAATGCCAGATGGGGGACAGTTGCAGTACTTTAGATAACTTTACAAGTGCTATTATAGTGAAATCTGAAGCTGTAATGCTATCATTTCATTATATCTCTGTTTTTATATCGAACTCCAATGGTTATTTTTGATAGCCATGAGAACGTGATTATTAAATTAAATTTAAGAACAGTCATAATGAGCCTTAACAGTGCTGATAATACATTTGCTTGCGCTATGTAAATACATGTTTGTATGCATATTTTTTATTCACTGTATACATGTTTTGAAGCTATTTCCAGAAAAGTATTTTGACATGATTTTAAAATGGTGGTGGTAGTCTGCCTTGGAAGTAGATGGGGAAAAAAGAAATAGTGATTAGAAGAAAGGTTTGGGCGTGCAGAATCTCTGTTCACTAACAGACAAGGAGGATATACCTCAGTAAATACTGCTTTTCACAATGTTAAGTTTTAGTGTTGATGTTTAGAACTTTTGGCCAATCAGTTATGTAACCAAGCAAATCTATGAGAACCAGATTTCAAAGACATGCAGCAGAATTTTCTTATTCAAGGCTAAAATGAAAGTATTTATACAGGATACAGTGAGGAATGGTTTAGTGTGAATTCCAGTGTAAAATACTAGATGGAAACCTGAAACTGAAATGAAAATAGCTACTTTCTTGTGCCATGATGTCGAAGTTTGAAGACATATTTTTCAACTTACTTTCACTTATATATAATCAAGTGAGGAATTCTTTCAACCAAGAACTCAAACATAAACCCAGATACAAGATATCATTATAATTTATTTACAACAAAAGTCATCTGTAAATTCAGATAAATGTGCAGCAGATTTACATGAAGGTATTCAAATAGATATTGAATAATAATGACTGATTCTCAAGAAATCTAGAACTCATTTACTAAAAGTCACATTTAGGCTTAGAGAAAATTCAACTGTTTATAAAAAATTATGAATAACCCATGTACCTATTTAATGTCAAATCCCCTTTCATGAACATACAAAAAGCTTGTCTGTGTGTTGGTAACAGCTATTAATCATACTGAGAGTATGTGTTGCTGGTTTGCCTCTATTAAATAACTTTTGTGGAAACACAAAAAAAAAAAAAAGAAAGAAAGAGTGGACCACATTGAGTATGTGTTGCTGGTTTGCCTCTATTAAATAACTTTTGTGGAAACACAAAAAAAAAAAAAAGAAAGAAAGAGTGGACCACATTAAAGTTCAGCAGCTATTTCCATTTGCTGTAATGCAAGACTGAAAAGTTGTGTGTATTTTGCAAACGTACATGGCCAATCTGCTTACCACTTCAGTGTACACCTCCTGGAGATAGGCATACATAAAACCACAAGAACATGCTCTCTCTTTCATACACCCACACACACATGTGCAAGACCACAACTCAACAAACTGGCATGCTCATTCACGAGGTAAAAACAGTTGTTTTCCTTTACTTGTGATCAAAACCACAAGTAATGACATGAACTATTACGAAAAAACAATGTAAGCAAAAATGTCATGACAAAGAAGCTTCCAGAGGCTTGCGCACCACAAAGAAGACACATCTGTATTCATACTGCAGCATCGACAATGGATTCTGCGTGTAGGTGGCTTTCACATTTTCTTTCTCCTCCTGTTTAAAATAATAAAAAAAAAAATTTTCTCATTCAGGATCTGCTGAAGATGTGAAAGAAGGAAAGTCATCAACTAAAAAGAACATCAACATAATATAGATGGACATGATGTCATCACAATCATTTAATTCTGGGTATTGCTGTGGAAGGCCATCCATAAAAGTGAATAAGTATAAAAATAAAAGTACAACACATAGCCCAGTTAGAGATAATTCTCTACAGCTCATATGTTTGGCAATTGCATTCTAACTACATAAATACCTCAATGTCAAACCCCACTTTTCCAATGACATTCCTCAAATCCTCATAGCTAAGTTCAATAGAGCTCTCCCCTGGTACTTCAGAGTAATGGTAAAGCAGTGGACCTGTTACAATAAACAAAGGATGAAAGTAAATTTTTCACCTTGTTACTTAAGGAAATAAAACCAAACAATAACTGAAAATTGTAATAAATTCCTATGATCAGATGCAATTTAAAGCAGTGTATTCACAAAGATTTATTATGTTATTCTAAGCAGATATTGTTGCTAAAATTTAACGGGGAAAAAAAATGAAACTTCTCCTTATGTATGTAATTCTCTCATATCAGCTATGGAAGAAAGAAGGTCAAGGGTAGGGGAAGGGGTTGAAATATGCAGACAAATGTGTGTGTGAAATGAGGTAAGAAAAGCTAGAGAGTGTTAATATTTTTTAAACAATTTACTGAATTTTATGTAACATATTCCATGAGCATACTTACAATCTAAAATATTCATGTCATTTTGCCAGAGTACCCACATAACAGCTGTTGGCAAGCATAACACTGTTCACTATGTATCGATTTGTCTTGGAGAAACCCATTATGTGAAGAAAAGAAGAGTCTAAGCCATGTCTTTTCAAATGTATTTGATAGGATAAGCAAAGAAAAATGTTCACAAAGAAAGCAGAAATATATGTAATATACTACCTTTTTGACATTCATACAAACTGTAAAATGTGTGGAAATTTACCTAGATTTACCCAGTATCCTCCTGGTTTAAGAATCTTCCATATGGTTTCCACATATGCCACAATGTTATGAGCAGTATCCAAGAAGAAAACAGTAGCCACACAGTCCCATACACCTGCATCATCATCATCATCATCAATATTAATTTTGATGATGTTGCTACATATAACACATTAATTATTTGAAGCTTTTCAGAGCTGGTGTTAGGAATATGGGCCTTAGGGGCCCTGGGCAAATGTTATATACGGGGCCTTTAGTAATAAGTGTAAACTATAAAGTGTATCACAGAATCTCCTTTTGCGGGGGCTCCTCAGGCACAAAGCCTAGGATGGTCACCCCTGCTAGCCCCCCTCTATCGCCAGTTCTGAGCTTTCGCTCTTCAGCAACCAACTTTTAAATAAGGTCTTTTGACTTTAAAAAAAATATTGAAAGACTTTACAACCGCTTAAAAAAACGTTATTTAAACTAGTGTATTATGGTTTGCAGGTGTACAAGTTTGAACACAACTTACTTTCTACTTTCATGCTATCCATGCACAGTAATTCCCTCATGATTCTTTATGCAAGTATGTTGGTAGTATTTCTTAAAGCAAATTTTTCATTGAAAAAGTATATCTGTAGTCACTATCTCTGGCAAAGTTTATAAATGGTAACATGAGGTCAGAAAACAAGAAGTGATGCTATTGAGTCTTAATTCTTGGTGTCTTGAAAACCTGGATTTTGATTTCTTTCTGAGCAGCAGGTAAATATATTAATTTTTAAATCTTGTTTCTTGCAAATAAAACAGCTATTCACCAAGGTGGAAAATTGAAGCTTGTTATAAACAAAGCCCAATAAGTTTAAAATAGTTTTAATAATGTACAGTATTAGCCTTCTTAATGCTTGCAGAATTAGTCCCCAAGATTTTTTTCACCCATCGCTATTATTTGTACTGCAAATACAATGCAAAGTTCTGGTAAGATTTCTGTGAACTTATTAATGATTACTTAGATTTTCTTTCAATTTGGTAACAAGATATTAAATACAGTAGCAAGAACCCTGCAAGAGGTCCTTGAATCAGCAAAACATGTTGTCACCTGATGTTCTATACACTTCTAAAAAGTCGCCTGCAGCCATGGAGAAACTGACATCTTCTGCAAGATCTGATGGGTTGATGTCTGGAAATGTCACATGCATTGTTTGATCACTGCTCCTCATGTTGTTACTCCACTGATGTACCCATGGGTACAGACGAAAATCTTCTACCTCCTTGCACCTGCCCCGTTTGTGTTATAAAGGCAAAGGGCAAATTTTAACTATTTACATGCTACAAAATAAGGTAAGCATATATATCCAAAGGTCTAGGATATATACCCAAAAATACAACATGCAAGAGGGAAATGACTTTCAGTTTCTCACAAGATGAAGCTTTTATTCTATCATTCAAAGATGGATGTTTTTCCCATCCCACCAAACTCAGATCTTCAGAAGATGAAAAGTTTGTTTCTGATAATCATAACATTAATAATGATAAATCTATATTTGTATAGTGCTCTACCACAACATTGATGTCATAGTCTGAGTTTTAATCAAGTACATGAAGAACACGACCTGAAGAAATCATACAAAAAGGTGAACGACAAAGGCTGAATGTAAAATTCCATGGTAAAAAAGGTTAAAAATAGACAGATGTAGTAATTAGGGTTACACATTGCAACGTACATCACCTACATACCTGTTGAGAACAAAATTTGAAGCAATGAGCATAAAGAGGCTCCACTCATTGCCCTGACAGTTGTAACCTCGTCGAGCAAATTCGTGGGCTAAGCGTCCCAGACCTGCTCCAGGTACTAAGACGCTGACTGAGCGACGATCGCTGAAAAAAATGCAAGACACAGGATGGAGACATATGACTAACATATGCATGACAGAATTTAGACACAAGCAGCCGAAATAACTATTTTATGTCAGTTTCAAATATATTAGTACATATACATATATATGCTTGTGTGTACTCTGTGTGTGTGTGTGTTACACAGAGAGAGAGAGGTGGGCAGAGAAACTTTAGCTTTTGAAGGTCAACCTGAATGCAACCCTATAAAGACCCCATGCACATAAGTAAAGAAAAACCCATAACTTGCATCATTAATGCACATTGATACTCAACCAATAGAAGAACTGAGACCATTTGGCAATAAGATGTAGTTGGACATTCATAAGGTCACAGTTTTGATCTCTTTCTAATGCATGGTAATTTTTTGTAGGGTCACTGTACAGCAAATGTTACTGTACAGAAAATAACATATTTGACTGCCATAAAAATAATTAGAAATTTTATATCCAGCAGTCTAATAATTTTCTAACAAATCTAACAATGTGCTTGTCTTTCCTCCTTATATGTACTACATACATAATATTATTGTAGTATTATCATATGCCTCTTGTTATTATGTCTTTAAAAGTTATTATGTTAAAAAAAAATGGGATGAATTGTTCACAGCCTCCATATCAAAACAAATAGTGAATAATCTCACTGTGTTTCAGAAGGGAATCTTTTCTCTACTGCTGTAACAACAGGATCATAGCAGGCTGCCCTCTCTGCCCGTCCTGCTTGACTCCAGTCTCGCACAAACTGCTTGAGTGTCGTCTTGACCTTGTCCATGTCAAAGGCTGTAGGTTTAATGTGAGGGTCATCATCTCCCTGCAAAATAATTTACAAAAATGTCCCCAGTGCTAGGAAATAGGATATTCATAACTTTAATAATGGCACTCTTTTGTTTAGTTATTTGGGCATTAAAAGGCAACTTAATGTTAACAGGATTCCCAACCCACAAATTGCTAAATATTTATATTGTATAATTTGTATTGTTATTTTTCTGTAATTTCTACTCATTTTAATTAATTTCACAACATCAAGTTAAAAGCCTTAAAAACAGGTATTATTGGTTTGATGAAAGTAAAAAGTAAATAAATTGCACAGTTTTAAAACTAGTGCCCTGACTTTCCAGCAGTACAGCTACAATTATAATATATAATAAAGACTGAACAAACAAATAAGCAAAATGTAAAGCAATTTTTTTTCTGAACACTGAGAACTTAATTCTCTCATCTTTCTCCCATTAAACATATTTTAACAAATGTGAACATGTCTACAGCTAAAACACTTATGTTAGTTAATATTGGAAGAAAGATTTCTGAAACTTGTGACATACATTGACAAGGGCATGATTTCTGTTCTCAAACATAGTCTCTGCATCTTGAATCATGATTTTGATGACCTCATGATTGTGGGCAACACAGGTCCGCATTACATCCAAGTTATCTCGAAAGTTAGGCAGGTACTGCTGATGGTGTTCTGGCAACTCCAGAAAATCATCTTCTGCACTTTGGATTCGCCGCAGGCAGTGGGATCTTTGCACAGTCAAAAAAATAATGTGCATAAGATTACGTAGATCCTTAGTCATTGGGCTATTTTATAAAAACATTAATGCGAATATGATAAAGATTAATATGTGTTACACCTCACATGGAAACCCTATTCTTTTAACAGAAGAAAAGAGCTCAAGTAATGTCATTATGATGGCAAAAGTAAATGAAAAAGAAAAATTCATCTTAAATGTCAAAGAGATAAACTAAATGCAGAACTTTTTCTCTATTATATACCATATTTTAACCTTCAAAAAAGCAAGTATGAAAAAGGCAATCGTGTAGAACATCTAATTTACTAATATGACTGCCACTAATTAAGGTTTCTAAAAAGATGTCAAATGTGTGTGTCTGATGATGTCGACCCAAACTTACTTCGCATATTAACCTTGGCTTTTAAAATTTTACAGTGCAGATATAGCTACCATTACCTTCGCAATATAAGTATGCTTAAATTAATACACTTTTTTTTTAAAAAAGTGAATACTGATTTAAACAGGAAACTTAAAAACCGTATCGATTGCCGGATTAAGAAACAAGTTGGAGCCATAACAAAAGTTGTGAAATTGAACACATAGATGTTCTGGTCTCTGTTCTGTTTTGATCTGGAAAGTAAATTGTATTATACGATTGGCAAACATCGGCTTTGTCTAATAGTAGCACTAGCAGACGAAAAATACAATGAAAGCACTTTCATCCTGTTTCGAAACATAAATCTTTTTTATTATTTCGCATAAATATACCACCTATATCCTTTGAATGCCTCGATTACTCTCAGAAAATGTTCATGCTCCCTAATATCATCGATATCATCACTTGACGGTGTAGAAACTTCGTCTGTGCATTGCTTGACACTTTCTTCGCCGGCCATGCTTGTCGCCTGTCTAAGGGAGATAACTGTCGTCGACCCAACAGACGTCGAAACGTGGACGTGGATAGATTTTAGTTCGTGGTCGAAATGCATTTCACTCAACTGTAGAGAAGGACTCAGCTTCTCGCGTGCATAGTTTAGTCTTTGTTAGTCCTCGAGGAGCGTAGGGGCTTCAACTACTCACCTACATAAAGTGACCGGAATTCTTGGAGCCAGTGCGGGGACTAGAGTGACGTAGACGACATGTCGAGAAGAATTCATTCATGCCTGGTGGCGAAAATGCAGTTTCACAAAACTAGTCAGATCTCAAAATTTCAACTGATGTTAAGCGCTTAAATTAATAACTTACAAAGTAAATACAACAGATGTATCATTTCCTTGTGCATTACAAAATAATGATAGATTTTTAGTTCTTTATCTTCATCCATAAACTCTGATCGAGCGATCGTTCATGTTTGTAATTATATCATTTGTTTGCTGACGCTAATATTTCTAGTATACCATTATACTGTTGGTTTATTTGTATCCTTTTGTGTACAGGGTGTTGAGCTCACTTTCACAAGGGTATATGCTCTCTATGAATTGCATTAGTATTGCTTTGTAAAGATATCGAATCAGCAGCAGTACTTGATCACACGTGCGTTACATTCTTGGAACATGCAACTGTTTCACCATTTTGCTACACTACACACACAAACATCAACTGCAGAATTAATAAAACATTGACTCAAATGAAGTGGTAGATGGAAAGTTAACAATAAAATCACAGTTCGCGGGAGACATCAACAAGCCCTGAAGCCACTGCTAATTTCAAATATACAGATAAACATTCGCGCAGCCAGCAAACGGGTTAAGCAGGTGAAATCTTCCACGTGAATACCTGAGCGGGTTAAACTGTCACCTAGACGCGCCCATCTGTCTGCATGTATGCCATCCCTATATCTGAGCTAACAATCCAATCACACTTCTGACCTTCGCAGACAAAAAGACAAACAAGGGGTGCCAGAATTATCGCCTGCTCACATTTATTTGGCACCCTCGCCAAGGACATCAAACACAAGTCGAGTGAATTTGTTGCTCCAGCCTTTGTTAGCTTCCTCACGGCATGCTGGCTGCAACAGACACTTTCTCCTTCCTCTCCATCCAGTCATTCCTTAGGAAGAGTGGGAGAGGGGAGAAGGGAGTGCAGTGGACGAGTATCATCATCATTGCGGACTTTATCATATCAGAGCAATCTGCGTCTGAAACTTTAGGGCGCTGTCAAAACTGAATGAAAAACTGCAGAATACCCGAATGTTTCGTTCATAGCAATACATCAGACAGTATTTGGAAATTATTGCCAAATATTGGATAACATTCTTTTATTATCACATTCGCACGAACCCACACACATAACAGTTATTTAATTACCATTTATAACTCTTCTTTAGGAGACTAGAAGGTTTTGTGTGTGTGCGCGCGCGGGTGTAAATAAATGGCTATAATTGTCTTTGATGTAAATCTTGTGTGTTTGAGTAGAGCAATAAGTATATTGTAATTAGACAACTTATGTGTGTCAGTCTGTACCATGTTAGAGTGCAGTGAGCTCTGTTGTCTGGAGGGAATGCAATTTACACGTGACCCGTAGTCGTCGTCGCTGTCATCATCATTATCATCGTCGTCGTCGTCGACGACGACGCTGTTAGGATGGTATTGTCTCCCTTGCTGCCCAGTTTATTTTCTCGTTTTCGTGAGAAAAGCTTGTAACATGAACGGAAATGCGCCGTCCTCACAGTTCTGGCCGCACCCATCTCACAAGACCACACTGCCGCGCCAATGTCCGCCCGCCAGCCTGTGTCATCAGAGTTTGACATGAAGAACAATTACAGAATTTCTGTTCTAACACAGAAACCGACCCCGCCAAGGCCAACTGGGAGGGCTTTCGTTTAGCACTAGACAGAGTAGGGACGCTGTTTCTCTCTCTCTCTCACACACACACACACACGCACACAGACTTACAAACACGCACGCAGGCCTTTATTGTGTACACCCCATCTCCTCCCTTCTCCTCCCTGATCATTATGAGAAAATCACGGAGATGCAATGTCTTGCGGCCACGTGCTGCTGCTGTGATTAAGGTGGAGGATGCAACAGCGCCTACAGCCAACAAGGGAGGAAAAAATGAGAGCGGAACGGGGATAGGATGAGGGGTGGTCAGAAAGGAACTCCTCCCAACAGACGATGAAAAGGGCCGTCTGTACCGCTCGTCAGTCATCTGGTTTTCCAGTAACAATGAATGACAACATCGTCTGCGAGTAGTCTGCTGCAATCCGCGATTAAAGGAGATAATCTTTCAGAGAACGCCGGACAGTGCAACAGTCGAAAGTCTTAAGGACTAGTGCTGAGACAGTAAGACATCTTCACATTGTTTGCTAGACATTGACATTTGCTTTCTTTTCACAGTTTATTTTGCACTCGGGAGAACATATTTATAATAGGTATGCATTTGTAGGCCAATAATGAATATATTTGCAAAATAGTCTTTCGGCTGTAGTCTACAGAAATGACATTCGGCTCTACCATCTACTTTAATGCCGAATTTTTAGAAAAGCGACAATCTGGTAAGAAAACGTTGATGCATTCATATATTCACGCACTACAATAAATACACCATCATCGTAGTGATAATTAGTTCAGCTTTAGGTAAATGTCATGAAGATTTTTTCCCTTTTTCCTTTTTTCTTTTTATTTGTTGTCGTTTTTTTTTTTAATCCCTTAATTATTCCTAAACTTTTCTTGTCTCTTATTTTGAATCGATGTCCCTTCGCTTGACTGGCTTCAGGTTCTCTCTCGATCTCTCTTTTGTCTTCTTCGTTGATGTATGTGTCCTCTTGATGGGTGCTTTTTGTGTGCATTTACCACTGATCTGTATTGTTCCTTCTTTGTATGCACTAGAACTTTTTTTATGTACAAATCTACCTCACAGCGACTTCCACCATCGACTGTTCCCGCCGAGAGCCGGGGTAGACGATTTCTCCGGACCCCTTGTAATTGTAATTGTAAATAATTTTCCCAGTAATAATATACTTACAATTCGATTGTCAATATCTACATTTCTAACGTAGTATAGACTGCAAACATTAGGACAATTGGCTCCAGGCTCTCCCTCACTACTTGAGCATAGAGTTGGTTACACGTGAGTGGTTAGTAAATGAGAAAAAATGACATTAAAGGATCAAAGTTGAAGTATCCCTCTCCATAGGAAAAAAATCCCCAGAGTGAGGAATGCTACTTCAACCTTTCTTTAAAAGGAAAAGAAGAAGGCAAAACTCTACTGACCAAGACCGGGCCCGGGTACACCAGACTCACCTGTCCCTCCCCACCCTCTCGTCAGGCCTGCCATCAACCGCCTGCCTCCGTCATCTCATCTAACGTTTCTTCGCACAGTTCGCGGGAGGTCACAAGTCGATGTAGTTGCTTTGTCCTCTCTGCTTCGTGAGCATGTAGATCCTAGCCATCTACGATGATTTGCTGTGTGGACATGAACTATTTCCACTTCTACATTGAATCTGCTTTAGTCACACATTACGATGACCGTGAAGATGTGAACTACGAGTTGTAGATAAGTACTTGCACAGCTTCATCCGTGAAAATATGCCACGTTACTGCATTTGACATGTTTGACTATTATTCAGTTTGAATTGGTGCTCTTGCATACATACAGTAGACATCTACCTTCCGTTATGTCGTTTTCTGCTAACGATTATCGCAGTGTTTTGACAATTTTTTTTTTCACAAACAGCTTTCTTTGATCCTGTCTTTTGAATAAAAGTTAATAAAGTGATTTAGGACGATGTTGAATATTTATTGATCATAGGTCTTTATTGTTCTTCTGTGTTTACACCTCCGAGTCTGGCTTGTAAAAGAGGAAGGATTGAACTACAAGAAATAAGTAACATATCAAGATGCTTTACCAGACCTTCTTCTTCATTTTTATTTTTTTTTTTCGTCTGTCATGATCACGTCCTGGTGCAACGGTTAAAATGAGTTTTTACAGGGCCAGCCACGGCGTTACCAATGGAAAAAGAATCGTCAGATGTCCTATAGTACACTTTCTTGTTACCACCTTAATACCCACTGTGTTCTTCTTGTCTTTCAAGCTTTTCTTCTCGCAGATTCTCTCTTATTGCTGTCCCACAAGTTCTTGTTTTCACAGCACTTCATTTGGTTTCTTTTGTTGCTGCTTTGGTGATTTCTGTCACTGCTGTTTGCTGAAGGCGGTTCCTAACAGCACAAATGTGGACAAACCTCTGGTCAAGTTTGGCAAAGAGTTTGCGTCGCGGTTATATATCATCTTTGCCACACTTAATCACAAGTTGGTCCACATTGGTCTGGCATTGACACAGAAGAAATAATCTGTCACGAGGAGGTGGACATGAGCTGTTATGACTTCGCAACCCTTTTTCCAGGGAATAAACCCCAAGAACGAAAACATTCTACCAGCTCTATAATAATAGTGTTGTTACTGTGTATTTAGTGCTAGGATAATAATTACATACATATATATATATTCTCAGGTCAATTACGCAAATCAAATGTTAATCATATTTATTTCAAAGTAAAAAAAAAAGATGCGGACAAGGATAATCGTTTTAACTGCACAACCAGTAGAAATAAACTAAGAAGCTATGAACACAGTAAACACAACCAGAGCAACTACAAATTTAGAGAACCGTGTGTATGTGGTGTTCTAGCAGCGGCAATATAAACCAAAGTTAAAGTTTCTCGAATTGCAGTACTTTGAACACAAGTGTCGTTTACGGGCATTTGCGTGCATTGTCACTAAAATAAAGTTTAATGTGACAATTATGAAACTATGCAAGCCAGTTATAATTACTGGACAGGTGCAGGTGAGGAGGTGATCGCGAGTCCCACCACGTGGACACAATGTCTGGACAAGCTGACGCCATGATCCACGGTCATCGCCACTTCCAGTAGCAGAAAGGCCCAAGTGACAAAATATCCCTTTGAAAAGGGAAAAAATAGGAAACCATAATGGCAAAACATCTCACAGAATTCGTTAAAATGTTAAACACTGGATTAAACACTGGATGGTTGGGGGATGGAGATGAAGATGGGGGAACAAGGTAAGCGAGGTACCTGGGATCTTAATCCGTTTGGTGAATGACAGAGGAGGGAAACTACGGTTTTTTTTGTTAATGCAAAACCCAGTTGGAAGCAGGACGGCACGTATGAGGTGGCGAGGGCTGCAGAGCCTCCCCCTAGCGGCGTGCGTCACGGATGTTGCTGCACTGTCGCCCCTCGCCTGCTGTGGAGGCACGTGCGCCACCTCGTCAACACGCAGTCACACGGGGAAGTGTGTGGGGGGTCGGGATGTGGGGGATTGGGGGGAGGAATTGGAAGGAGGAGTTGTGGCCAAAACCGATTTGCAAACGATACGGATTTTTTAAAAAAAATTAAGCGGATTTTAACGACGTAAAAATGAAATATTTTCCGAGACCTCTCAAAGATGTTGCTCTTAATGTTTGCGTCCATTTATTCTTGTAGCAAGCAGCTGGATGGTGTCTGTACAGCTTGATGCCTGGAGCTCGACAAGTGCTCGGGTATATATATATATGAAAACAGATAATAAAAACTTTGTGTATATATATAATGAGACTTTTGTAAACAAAATCGTGGCCATAGCTTTCTTTGATGTCTAAGGTCTTGTATTGACATGTATGGGGAGGTACTACTTTGTCTAGCAGCTGGTTAATCTCCTCCACTTCGTTGTCTCCAGGCGTGAAACTCGGAGCATAATATTTAAACAATGATGATATTGTGAGGCAAAGACGGGTGTGGAAGTCCCACAGTGTCTCACCTCATGGGTGAGCTGCTTCACTTGAGCGCACTGGTGTAATGTTCGGACGTTCCACGAGCAGGAAAAACAACAACAATTCGAGTGTTTGGTCCTATAACTGGAACTCTGGAATTAGCAATGGGGATAAATAAAGTTGTATTGTATTGTACCAAACGATGTTTCTTCTCTCAACTGAATTAATGGCTGCTTTGGTTTCAGTAGGATACCTTTCATTGTTTTCACCATGGAGCCTGCCGGCAGGTGAATGTTTGTTGTTAATCCAGGCCTCGACCGATCCGGCATGATGTCTCTTTTTGCGGGGAATGTTCATGGTCTTGTCTCTAGGTTCAGACACTCTGTGGCGCCATCTTCCTCTCCAAGTGAACCACAGCCGGTGGGTGGACCTGCTTGTGAACACGTGCTGGGTGCTGGCCAGTACTTTCATCGCGCAGTCTTCGTCTGATGATGTGTTAGATGTTCCTCCCTCAGCCTTCATCTCTTCCAACGATCGTCTTGTGGGACTATTTTTCCCTGGCTAGGGTTGTGGTAAAATAGGCAATGGTAGCAGGTCTGTGTCCACTGCTCCCTGCACCAAGTCAACAGAGATAGCAATAGAGGTAGAGCACCCCCGGTCCCCTCTCCTCCACAGTAGATGTTGACTACATTTACCTCTGTCGTGTCTACACAGCAATTTAGTATCTAGACAGGTCTCAATGTGCAGCCATGGCAGGTCGTGACGAGGACGAATAACACAGTTGATCAGACTACAAGAGACTCGTTAAGGCAGATGACAATGTGGCAGGTTCGTCGATGCCGGCATTAGGGAACGAAAAGTTACACAAAATACTTACAGACAAAGATATAAGACATACACGCCATGTATAACTAAATATAGTTTAATCGAGCGAAAAAAAAAAAAAATCATCAAAACAAAGGAAAATGCAAAGTCGCCTGTTTTTCCAAAACCAAGAGATAACAAGTTTCAAACGCAGTATTCAGAAGCAAGTACAATACAGAAATACTGTAACACCATGAAGCTAATCACAGGTGTGAGCATCACAATTGAAAGTCAGTTTTGGCAACAAGCAGAAACCAAGCAGCTTTTCTGGTTGTTGTGTTTGTGTGACTGCATTCAGATTCCTGTGGTGTGTAAATGTGTTTGCATGTTTATGTTTGCATATCCAAGTTTATCTGGCATTCAACACTCAGGTTTTTCTCGCAGAACTGGAGAAGAAAATTCTCTGTGGGTATGCTACCTCAGATACTTTTGAAAGAGATACTTTTGCTGTCGCCGTAAAGTCTGGTGTAACCTTTGACATGCTGGAGACTTCTCGAGTTTTGTCTTCGCTCACACACGGACGTGTCTTTCACGCCAAGGGGCTCAGGGGTCGAGGGTCGACCTTTGACCCGTTTCGTGTCACAATGTTTTGGGTAGAGATTCCAAGCGAAATTTGACACACTGACCAAGAAAATGTCAACACTTTGTTCCCAAAGAAGACTGTAAATGAATAAACACTAGAGAACAAAAGGATGGAGACGGACAAATAGAGAAGAAGGAGGAGGAGGGAAGAGATTACGACCTTCGTTGTGCTTTAACTGCTCAGTTTCGAGCCATATAATGTTACAGAGATTGCTTAATTTTGTTGTTTTAAGCACCTACGAGAGTGCATTTTAAATGAATCGGCTGTTCATTTCGAGAAATCCCTTAAAGATGAATACAATTATCCCTCTTCCCATCATTGTACACGGACAAATAGTCAGGTCATTTTGTAAGTGGATCCTTTTACGTCACGTGACAGTGGGAGAGCTGCTGGTTCATGTATCAGGGCCGTTATTAAAGAACTGTATTTTCCGAATGAAGATTTGGGGAATCAATTTCCTGTAATGAAGTAAAAAAAAAGTATTTTAAAAATTTTGCACTTTGGGGAGTTTGTAAATCCTTATTATGTACGACATTTCTGGAAGCCATGCAGTGAGCGAGACTGTAAAAAGTATTGCAGCATCCTTGAACCCACGCCGAGCGTCAGACCTGGCGCCTGTCACCCCATTCTTTAAAAAAAAAAAGACAAAAAGCTGGCACCTACGGCCTGAGCCACCGCGAGGCCAGGACAGCACGCATGACCTCTCTCTAACACTTGCGCGAGACAAATAGCTGGACATCCTAAGTTTTCTTGTCGGCACGGTGTTGTATGTAGCTAGCCACCCTCTGTATCAATCTCCGTGACATCTCCGCCAGCTGTCTGCCGTCAGCCAGTGCTGCCCTCTGGGATGACGAAGGGGAGAAAAACTTCTGTGTTGAGGCTAAAAGGGTCTGGGACCGAGACAAAGGCAAAGTTTCTGTGACTGTGTGGCTTTGGGATGAGCTTTGAGCCGGAGCAGCAGCTTCTCACATTCATAGTGTGCTTGAATATAGAGTTATGTTAACTCGTGCAGCGACATAGAGTGGTTGTTTACCTCTGAGGTAAGTACGACAGCTGCGGCGTTGTTACTGTTGAAACTATGACCTCTACACTAACAATGGTTACTGTAAAAGAATTGTAGAACTGTAGGAGTTCAGTAGTTTTGCAGGGAGTACTGTTATCCTTGTAAGACTCCGTCTAATTTTGTTGTTGTTTGTTTGGTTTTTTTTTTTTTTTTTTTGGTTGTTGTTGCAGTTTTTTTTTTTTTTTGTTTGTTTTGTTTTTTTTTGTTTTTGTTTTTGTTTTTTTTTTTTTGTTTGTTTAAACTGACAGTTGTCAGCTTCTCCAACAAATCTCTTCCCTCCCTATCCCTGACATTTTATCCTAATTTACTGTCTCCTCCCATTTTATCCTTTGTACTCCCTGTCTCATCTTGTCTGCCATGTTATCTCATATATATATATATAAGTTTTTACATTTTATCTTGTACATTTTTGTCTGTCATTTTGTCCACCCAGCCGTCGATATCCAGTAGACTCCTATTTTGTCCGCTTGTGTTCATTATATTGCTGGATCGTGGAGCACGCTGTTACATTATTGGGTTTATACATATGTTAACTACTACAAACAACTGCAGTGTCACACCTTGCTCTCCTCTACCTTTGTACTTAACTGGTGATGAAAAATTGTTCTCTGTCGCTGTCTTTCCTAAGACTTGACTGTTGCAGAGAGATGTCTCTAGTCTTTGAGCTTTCTTTCTCATTTCCTCTAAAAATATTTTGCCTTGTCTTCCTTGCTTTTTTCTTGTATTAACACATGGAAGGACTGCCGTGACTGTTTGTTATCATCATCAACAGCAGCGACAACAAAATATTACCACTTTTCTCCCTCCCATTATCTACAACACAAACAAGTTTGTCATTGGACGTTGTACAACTTTAATTACTAACAAAATTATTAGTAGCGCGAACTTCTGTGTCATCGTCTTCACTGTTATAAAAATTTTCGCATTGCTGTCATTACTGTCATTACTGTCGCTATTTTTGTTTCTATTGACTCGGCATTTTGGAACAGCTGGTTCAATCCCGTTTGTTATTTTGTTATTTCCGCAGATCAGAAGACAGGCAGGGGGTCGCGAAGTGCCCTGGGAAGCGCCATGCTGAGTGACACAGTGGTGGTGGAGTGAGCTGGGGACTAGACCCTCCCCCCGGGACAGCGCCCTCCAGTCTGTCAGTGCGGTCACAGCCTTTATCAGGGCAAGTCTCCAGACTGACCAGCCACAGCTCGTGGACGAGGGCATCAGTCGAGTTCCGGTCATCATGCGGCGACTGACAGAACTTACGAGACGTGTCTTCGCTGCTGTGACCCTCGGTGCCCTTCTGTTGAGTCTGTGTCAGAGGGCAAGGGTGGAAGGTCACGGGAGACTGATAGACCCGCCATCTCGGGCGTCCATGTGGAGGTTTGGTTTCAACACCAACGCTAACTACGACGACAACCAGGGCTACTGTGGAGGGAGAGAGGTTAGTGGCGATGTTGTATGAATGTCAAGAAATTCTGAAGCTATAGTTGTTGTTATTGCTGACAGTGAACATGTCATTAGCAGACATAGACAGATATTGACGTCCGTGTCTGATCATATGTTCACATGCTCTGTTTCACGAGCCCTACACTTCATGAACCACTCACGTACAATCCTTATGACATAAGCTAAGGACTTTTGAATTGCCATCAGTACAAAGCGTGCGAACACATACATGCACATGTGCACGCACATACAGATTAAGTCTGCACGCTGACATAGAGAGTAGGCACAGACTCATTCACACAAATACGCACGCAAATACACGCGTACGCACGCACACACACACAATGATGTATATATACAAACTCATGCACACAAATAGTGTTTGAAGTGTGTTGTCCTCATGATCTCAATCTCGCGATCTCGACACACATCCGTGACCTGCAACTTGCGGTCAGTTGGGGTGTTACTTTTTGAGTTCTTTAAGCTTAGCATGTCTCGTTCACCTGCTGGGTCGGCCACTCGAACATTCCAGACACGGATTAGAAGATCGGACTTCAAGGGAACAGAAGTCTCGCACGCCTCAGTCTGTGTTTTAGTGCTGTCCGGCGACTCCACCCACGGTACGCACGGCGGGCATGCAGTCCTGTGGACATTCGCACACTTGCTGCACTCTGGCAGCGGAGACTTGGCATGACCTTTGGCCCTCCTGCCCAGAAGGATGCAGTTCACAAATAGCGCAGCTTCCCAGCATTCCCCTCACTGTCTTCAGCACCACATGTTCGTTTGGTGATGTGCGTTAATCCTGGTACCTCCGTCTTTTCCTCTTTAACCCCTGGTCCTGAGGATTCATCTGTTTACCGACGGCTGGTCGTGTCATCGGCAGCATGTCGTCTGGAGAAGAGAGTGAGCCTCTAAGTTCGTGAAGTGCGTTCGAAACGTAGATTCTGGAGGAAGGAGACAAGAGACAGAGCGAGTGCTGACAGGACAGTCAGCAAGGATTTGAACCATGCACGACATTCACAGGAATGATTTGTGCCTCGGGTCATCTGAACAAGTTCACGTGAGACTGACAGACGTTTACATTAGACTGATAGAAGGTTTCCAATGTTACAAAAAAATAACCATGTGAAAAAAGAAATAACTTCAAAGTCATTTTCTTTCCTACAGCAACTTTGGAGCCGGTTCGGTGGACGGTGTGATGTGTGTGGCGACCCCTGGGAGCCGAGACCACGTGCTCACGAGAGAGGCGGACGTTACTTCGACGGTACCCCCACGCGACATTACGTGGAGGGTGACGTCATCACCGTTGTCATGGGGATCACGGCAAACCATCGCGGGTAAGTCAGTGAGAGCTGTGGGGGGAATGGGAGGAATCCTTGCTGGTCTGCGGATTCCTTTAGTCAGTCTCCTCCCAGACTGCTGCCAGACATTGCCCTTAATTTGAAGAAACTTATAATTTTTAGCCATTGTGAGCTTGTGGCATATTAAAAATGCCAGCATGTCCTCCAAGTGGTTTTTCATACAACCATTTTAAATGTGTGTATTTTTGTCACTAAAGGCAGTAACTGTCTACAGTACCCCATTGATAAGCTTCAGAAAGTCCAGAGCTCATCTGCTCGTCTCGTTTTCCGGACTCGCAAATGTGAACATGTCACACCACTTCTTCATTCTCTTCACTGGCTGCCAGTTAAAGCTACCTTCTACTCTTGTACCTCATCTTTATGTTGTTCAGTGTGCCTATAGTATCACTGTCCACTGGCTGCTGTCTTCGTTATTATTACTGGTTGCGATTATTATTATTATTATTATTATTATTATTATTATTATTATTATTATTATTATTATTATTATTATTATTATTATTACAGCTGGGTGGAGTTTCGTATGTGTCCATACGACTGGCCTTCGCTAGAGGATGTTGAGTACGACGAGGAGGGCGAGTTCGTGGAGGTCAGTCACGCGTGTCTGGACAAGCACGTGCTGCAGTTGGCGGACGGCTCGGGTGAACGCTTTACCTGCCCGAGCCCTACAGCGTGGGCGAGTACTCCGTGCAGGTGCAGCTGCCGCGCGGCATCAGCTGCCAGAAATGTCTCTTTCAGTGGAAGTGGAATGTCGGTGAGTTGTGAGAAATGGGTTTTGACTGACTTCCGGTATAGTGGCTTGTGCTGACATCTCAAGTTTTCTATCTTCTTTCCATCCTCTACGTCCCTCGTGTCAGACCTCTGGCTGTCCCCACGTCAGACGACCGCTGTCCCCATGTCATACCCCTGCTTGTCCTATGTTGCAGCCAACAGCTGGGGGACCAACCCTGATGGTGAGTCCTGCGTAGGCTGCGGACCGCAGGAACAGTTCTACGCATGCGCAGACATCGTCATCGAGCCCTTGGAAGGAGATGTTGCACCTGACTACCCCGATGACTACCCAGAATTCGTGCCAACACCCGCAGCCCCACCAACTTATCTTCCACCCGCTCGTCCTCAACCGAGGTACCCTCCTCAGAAACCGAAATCGCCAATATTCCCTCACGAAAAGCCGCGGGTTGTGCCTCCTTGGGATATTCCCGATAAGGACGACAAGGACTATCCTAGCAGAGGTGGAAACAGAGATGAAAACGGAAGCAACATTCCATCAGGGAGAAATCCTGCTACACATCGACCTCCTACAACAACAACCACATCTCGAAGGACAACGACATCTATCCCAACCCCACCCACTACAACCACAGCTCCACCTACTACATCTACAACTCCACCTACTACATCTACAACTCCACTCACAACAACCACAGCGCCACCCACTACAAACACAATCAAAACAACTCCGAAAGAAAAAGTAAAGAAACCAAAACCCAGTTGGAACAAAAGTATCCCTAGTTTCTGGAAGTGGTTACTGTATAATCACCCAGTGAAACAGATGCCCCAGACTCCAGTCGTTGTTACCAAGCCGACAGAAGTTTCGAGGAAGCCGACAAAGTCTTGGTGGGAGAAGCTGATGGCATTGGCGGACCAGACCCACGTGTGGGGACAGTTCACTGGAGCTGAACTCGGCCGCATGGAACTGCCAAGCACAGCAGCGGGGAGACCGACAACCACTCTTTCCCCGGCTGCGGCTGGCACAGTCAGGTTGACGGCCAACATGTCAGAGACGACTTCAACTAAACACGTGACACCAACTAAACACGTGACGCCAACTAAACACGTGACCTCAACTAAACACGTGACCCCAACTAAACACGTGACATCAGCAAGACTCACCCACACGTCCTCCCAGACCCATCCCCCGTCCAACAGTAAGCTAGTCTGGTGGTTCACGACCTGCCCTGGTGGGTGCAGACAGTCAAGCACAGTGGCTCTGCCTTTCTCTTCCATAACTGGCGCCAACAGGAGCCAGGTGGGAATCGGGAGGAACTTCCGGAAACTGAGGCACTAGCGAAGGAGGAGTCGAAGGTGGTTGCCTACTCGGGGTTACTCGGCCCCAGCAACAAGCAGGCCGCCCCGATGGACGCTCGCGCAGACGACAACGTTGTGGCCAGCGTTCCTTTGGAATCGTTTCGCATCGAAGAACATAAAAGTCACATTGTACCGAAGGTTCAGCCATACCGCTCGTCGCAAATGCTACTTGATCAGTCATCGGAAACTTTGCCACCAGCAGCGGTGCCGGAAACATCTGGTGAAAAGTCACGTGATATTTTCTCCACCAGCGACCAAGGATTCCGCGCCGCGACTCCAGGCAACGACTTTCAGGCGCAAGTCCAGAACGACTTCGTTTCTCCCAAACAGATCAAAGATGCTCCTCCTGTGAAAGGTCACGTGCAGTCCTCCCTGATGCCGGTGTCCAGCAGCCTCCAGACACCCACTCCAACCGTTTTCCTTCAGATTTCGATTTTCTACAATTTGAAGAAAACGTTCCATTTGAGTCCAAAGATTTAATCTGTTCTCCTATCGGAGACTGGATTCAGTATCCGCAGATGTGGCGCTGGTGTCAGGTTCATTGTGGGGGAGGCTACTGTCCCACTACACACTGTATATGTGCTTAGTTGCCTTCCTTGGACGAGGAAGAAGGGGGAAATGCAATTATAAACACACAGAATCAATCCAACATCTCTCCACAGAACACATCTCTTTGAACTAAAGATATATAATTACCGAACCATAAAATGTACATTTTTTTTTTACAAATTAGTGTATAAGGCAGCTTTTCCCGCTAGACGCTGAAATATGCAGAAGAAGATAACAAAGTACTAAACTTACACAGAGGTCAATATTTATCCCAACGTTTATGTGAACAGATGCTTACTGGATTTGCACGTTTGTGTGTGTGCGTGTGTGTGTGTGTGCGAGTGAGAGAGAGAGAGAGAAAGAAAGAGAGTGAGACACATACCGAGAAAGGGTTGAGGGGAGGGGGAGACTGAGCTGAGAGTTATCTAAGCTGAGAAGCTGGCAACTGCTGATGACGGATGGTTTATTAAGGGAGACAACGGCTGTAGAGACTGATGTCGAGAGTCATGCAGAGTTGTCTTCTGTAACTTGGTCTGAATGAGTTTCTACAGTTCGAGTAGATTACTTTAGCTGTACATAGTCTTTTTCTTTAATGCGATGTGTATTAAACATAGTTTGCATGTTGTATATCTGATGTATGTATAACATCTTCCATAATATATATTGCAGTTTGTGATCTCCCAAGTTTTTAACTAAGAACTGTTTTTCAAGTGTGCTCGTACAATGTCTGAATAGAATTTCATATCATCAAGACGCCAATATGGTAATTGTCAATGGTTATTGATAACCTTGAAAAAGAACGCTAGTCTACGATAATGTACTAGCATACTGTTTGTATGGTCTACTTATGTACTAGCTTACTGTGTGTACTAGTCTATTACATGTACTTGTTTACTGTTTGTACTGGTCTACTTATGTGCTAGCTTACTGTGTGTACTAGCTTACTGTGTGTACTAGTCTATTACACGTACTTGTTTACTGTATGTACTGGTCTATTTATGTACTAGCTTAATGTGTGTACTAGTCTATTACATGTACTTGTTTACTGTATGTACTGGTCTATTTATGTACTACTTAACTGTGTGTACTAGTCTATTACATGTACTTGTTTACTGTATGTACTGGTCGATTTATATATGTACTATGTACTGGTCTATTTATGTACTAGTTTACCGTATGTACTAGTCTATTACATGTACAAGTCTACTGTATGTACTACCTTTCGCAGCTGGGAGTAAGCTGGTCTAGTGCATGTCAAGTTTAGAAAACAAGATAATCCATCAGTACTTATTTAATTGAGAAGTTTGCCTACTTGGCAATCACTTGTTATACAACCTTCTATACTGAGAGAGTCTAATAAAATTTTGTAATTTCTTTTTTCTGGTCTCTTCTCGCCTTTATAAGTAATTTATATTTGAAACTTCTTTTCATCTTGATAATCTGCCACACACACACACACATCTGTTATTGTGGAAGTGTTAGGTGGTTGTGACCTGTAGTGTAACGGTTGGCCCTGTGTGACGTGTCGGTTCGCTGCTTGATCGTTCATACAGCTGCTGACTCGGCGGAAACTCAACGATGCAGTTCTCCCTGTTATGAGGCTGCAGCTCATTGTAAGTTACCTTCTCTTTGCTCTCTTCTTTCTTCACTCACACACACACACACACACTTACACACGCGCACACACACACACACACACACACAGCCACTTGCCGCCACGCCCTCACAAACTCACTCCTCGTGTAATATGTACACAAACTCAGTCCTTTGACAACACTGTTCATTACATTGGAAGCAGCACGCGCCTCTATAGAGATGGACATTGCTGAGGCAACAGTATAGGAGCAGTTTGTTGGTTTGATTTATCAAGACTTCTTTGTTATTAATCATCGCGCTACATATTCTGAACTTCACTCTTAATTTCTTGTCTCCATTTTTGACGAACAAGGTTTATACTAACCCTGGTATTAAAGTTACTTTCCCATCATTTACACAGAGGCCAGCTGTCATCAGCTTCTGTTCGGTGCTGTATGCTGTACAAGACTACGTGTACGCATAAAAGTGATGATACGATAATAACAAATAGTTCATATTAAAGCTTGCATAAAGTGACTAACATAATTCGCTGGTTAATTGTTTTCTTTGATTGGACCACGTAGCAGAACAAACCCGAGAGATAGCCGAGGGTGTTCGAGATTTTGGCTGAGATACTTGGTGGCGTTGTGTGAAGGTCTTCAGTGCAAATTTCCCGCGAAATGAATGATTTTAGTCTGTTTGATCCTCGAATTGCCAACTGCGAAATGTGGCAAAGAATATAGCTTACAAAACGTGTGGTGTTTGGTGCAGTGTCCACCTACATGCCGCAACAACATGTACTTGCATAAGAATCTGAGTTCAGGGAAAAGACATCCCCAGGTGTGAGTGCTGACGTGGACACGCAAACATGCACGTGCACTTCATTGTGCCCCTCCCCAACGTCACCACTTGTAAAGTGTAGGTAAACAACTGTCGTGTCCCTCTCTAGTCACACAGCCTGCAGCTGCAGCGTATTCATATATGGATGGCTCGTTATGTCAGCTAATTCTTTGCTTTTTATTTCGGAAACAAGTCGACTGGTCACTTTTTAAAGACAGAAGATAATTTGTTTTACAGTTTGATGGCTAAGTGTGCACACTGCCATACACATTTCCGACATGCGTGTTGGGCCGGTTAACGGCAAAAATATAAAAAAAAGAAAAAATTGAGCAGATACCATTTATTAGAAGCAAGTTGCTATTTGAATTTGTCTACCCGAAGCCAACTTATGAATGTCCGGCTGCATCGTAGAGACACCAAGTCGGAGAACTGAATCGAAATGTTCGTCAATCAAAAATTCTACGCAGGGTTTTTTTCTCTGTGCAGAAGATTATGTAAGGTTGGGCATCCCTGTCTAGAAGATACCTGACTTACCTGGACTTTCGAGCGGTGACAACATCACACAAAACACTTTATCAAGCTCCACAACACTGTCACATAACAATGTCAACAAGTTCTACCAGAACAAAAGTTGTTCTCTGTCAAGTCAAGGACGCTGTACTCGATAATTACTTCGTCGATAGAAGTAAAAAATAAGAAAGGTCTCATGACGTAGCAGGTCATCTCGTGAACAGAAATCAAGACTGGCTTACGGACAGCAGGAGGTGACGTTGATGGATGCAGTGTGCAATGACTGTACGAACATAGGTAAGTAGCGCACGTCACCTAAGAGGAAGTCGCTTTCTGTTACCAGGACACCCGGCTTGCTGTAGCTAATTTACCAGAAATCCCTAGCAACCAAAAGGACACGTAACTGACCGTTGCTAAGTTACCAGAAGTCGCTAGTAGCCCACAGGACACACCGCAGCCGGTGGGATGGTCAGGCCACGTGCACACGCACGCACGGGGTAGCCGCACACCAAGGCGTCGCAGTTGTTGTAGCGGAAGCACTGCTCCGCACAGTAGTTGCAGCGGTAGAACTCCTTCGCAGACTTCGACAGTGGGCACGGGTCGACACCCGTGGGTGACGGTGTTGTGACAGGTGCTGGAGTGGTGGGGGCCGCAGTGGGTGACGGTGTTGGTGGTAATAAACCGTCCCTGGGGGTGATCTGAATGTCGGAGCAGGAGAAGAAATGCTCTTGTGGTCCGTGGCCCAGACCTGACCCTTCAGAGTCAGTGCCCCAGTTGTTGCCTGGTAACAAAATGAGTTCACGATCTAACGATACTTTTACAGGAAATAATTATTTTAAAAAGTAATCTTAGCGGTTTTCTATCTCAAACTCTACACTGTGTGCATACACATTTACCCCATCTATTTATTATTCCTGTTAGCAAATGTTACGACACAGTACCTCCTCACTTAAGTGGGGTGTAGACAGGTGTCTGACGTCACTCACCTGCACGGTACTTCCATTGCAGCACGCAGTGGTCGCACGTCAGACCTGCTGGGAGGCTGACGTTCAGGCGTAGGCCTGGGCGCCACTCACGGGGGCCGCAACTCTCGTCTCCCCTGTACCCGCCAGCCTCAGGACAGTCTTCTCCAGACACTCCACGGTGGCGTCTACCTGGCCAGGTAAGTCGTCCACTTTGCACAGGTGGAACTCAAAGTAACCCTGCGTGGCAAAGAAAGCTGCGTTAAGTTGTGACCAATGGGTGCTTGCAAACGCACGTGGACACAGAGATAGAACGAAGGAGGGAGAACAATCGCTTTGTTACTCACCCTGTGTGCAGCCGTGATTTCAAGATTCACAGCAATGCTGTCGCCTTCTCGGAAACGGCTAAGTATGAAATCTTTCGATTTTATAACAAATTTCCCATCAGGCCTTTCGTGATTACGTGGTGGTGGCTGATCCCAGGCATCGCCACAAATTCCGCACTTGCCTCCATTTTTCATCCATTGGGCCTGTGAAAAAAAAAACTGACTTGGTGACTCGAGTGGCCAAGTGCTTGTTGAAAGATGAAGATGAGACATTTGACAGAAAGATGCGAAATAGATGTAGACTATAGGGCCAAATATAATATTTAAGTGACGTAAAGTGTAGTACAGGAAATAAAATAAAAGCTAAACAAGTTGCAGGTGGACGAAATGTTGAACTCTTTGTGTGTGTGTGTGACGGTCTGTTTGTACCTGGAACCCTCCGCAGTAACCTTCGTTGTCATTGTAGTCCACAGGACTGCTGAAGCCCAGGCGCCAGGCGCTGGCTCTCGATGGCGGGATGAGACGCGGCCATGACTGTGCACGTAGGAGACCGAGCAGAGCAGCAAGGACAGGCGGTACAGCAGGCTCCTTGCCTTAGTGTCCATGGCCTCAGTTCAAACGGACTAACTGCAAGTGGCGAGCTGCGAGACACAACAAGAGCAGCGTGTACTTGAGGCAGTGAAGTGTATGGCTTCCCAACAACCTCCCCTTACACTCCACTCATCTTACCGACATCAGGTCTTCACACTTCACTTGTCTCCATCTCGTCGCCGGCGTTATCTTGTCTCATCAAGTTTTTACATCGACAAATATGTATCAAATTTTTTTAGTATTATATTTTTAGTGGTGGAAAAAGTCATTATCAGCAGTAGGCTGTAATATAAAATAAAAATTCAATGCTGGAAATTAATCATCTATGACCCTGACTGTCGCCCATGAAACTTTGATCTGAAGATTTACTTACCAGTCTGTGTCCAGTGAATTCGTTTTGACCTTTTTTATTATCTTTACTTTAGCCAAAGCTTCTAAATAAAATTCAAATCTTGAAGGCTGTGTTCCAAAATCAGCTATTTCGTTTTCTGAGCAAAACAAAAAAAAAAAAAAAACCCAAAAAAACAAACAAACAAACAAAACAAACAAAGAAAAAAACCCAGCTTTTTAAACCTAACAATCTGAGTAATGTTTCTTCATCTGACTACAAGACATACACAGACTTGCTGAACTGAGCCACACTCACTGTCACAAATACTACTTTCGGCCAACTGAGATGTCCAGTATAGGAGAGTAACTGTCTTCTGCTTTCCTAAAGGCAGATGAGAATGCCGATGTTTGAAGTCTTATATCTTGAAAATTAAGCATAATTATCTACTCGTATTGGGGAATTATGGTTTTAAAATGAACTTAAGTCGTAATTAAAGAAATGTTGCACTCGTGTTGTCCCTTAACTGAAAGAAGTGGAATCCTTGTGAAGAATGAAATAAACGCGGCAGGAGATGATGATGATGATTGATGATTTTACCACAAAGGTTAAAACAAAATGTCAGAAATAAAGAAGGAGGCAAGTTCTTACCCTGAGTTGATAGATCCTCCTCACCGCTACGATGTTCAACTGTGAGTAGAGGGAGTAATAAAGACGTCTGCACCCGGCTACACTCCATGCTTTATATACGGGTATCCATCTCAAGGACGACAGGACGCAGCAAGAACGAGACTACATTTTCTGATGATACAGCGATGAAGGAAGTAGGCTCTGATGTGTATGCGGGTCACGACCCTTCACTTTGCTCGGCATGACGTCACGTCTGCCTGTTGGTTCGGGTGGATTCTAGAGTACGTCCCTCTTTTCTTCTCCCGCGGGTACAGCGCAATCTTTCTTTTCTTCTCTCGCTGCGTCTGTTTTCTGGACAAACAGCTGTATGCATACTTCCCTAATAGCCTTCTTCTTTCGTGCGCACCAGGAGCCGGACCTGCTCAAGCACTCAGGTCTTGTTTGCTGTCAGCATTACAGCAGCAACAGCGGGTAGCACGGGTGGTTCCACGTGGTTCTCGGTACACCCGGATCCAAATATCCTTTTTTCGCAGCGAGCATTTTAAGTTAAAAGCAAAGTTAGAATGAAATTACTTCTGAAAATGAAAAAAAAAATTGTATGAAAAGGCAAAGTAAATGTTGTAAGTATATGTGACTAGCAGGAGAAGAAAAACAATGTTGAGGAAAATGGTGGCATGGGTGTCACTTAGTTTCTCTAGAGTTGTAAAAACATTTTGCTTTAAATGACTTGGTAGTATGGGGAACGAATCAAGTGCTCGCTTCACTACCAGCTTGAAAAAATTTCTGTCTTACACAACATGTCTTCCTTCATCTTATCATATGATTCTCTTGTTTTTGTCTTTCTTCCTTTAAAATGGAATTAACATATCTTGTGATCTTGAGAACCAGGTAAACTGTTTTTGTAGAGAATTACAGTGAACTGTGCCCTGACATTCCGAGTGTCCTCTCGACTGTTTTAACATGATGTGTCTGGCTTGTTTTCTCTTAAATTTAATAGGAAGAAAATGTCAGGTGAGTTTGGTTGGGTTTGTTTTTGTTTCAAATCTCCTGAACATAGCAAAGTGGCTTCTGGGTAAAAGTGGATTGCTGTCACCTTGCCTCACATGTTGAGGATGTGTGTCCGGCCGTCACCGTCGTCATCTCACTCGTCTAACTGATTTACATGTGTCAAGTTTGCCGACGACTTGTGGGCGCACAAAGCTCACATCACATCAGAATGACAAGGACCAGCATGAGATGTAGGGTCCTCTCGGTTGTTTGAATAGTTCTGTTGACCTTCTTCTTTCTTTCCCAGCCATGGTGAGACTCGTGTGATAAACTGAGACAAAGACAAGTCCACATGGCGCTCCTTGCCTCGCGAACTCTCTGTAGTCCGTGACGCTAGTCGTTGAATGTCCGTTTGAAGAATAGAAGAATTCGTTGAGGTTAGTGTCGATGGAAGGAATGTTTCGTGTGCTGTGTACGTAAACTTTATTTGCATATCGTGAGCCTGCTTGTTTTAGCATTAACAAGAAGTTTAATAAACATTTCAAACAATCACTCCGAAAAATGCCCCTAGCTAAGTCAGAGCCTTTCAAGAATAAGTTGTATCAATCCACCTGTCCGTAGGTGTTTAAACGTTTACTGTTGACAGGGTCGTCTGCCATCTGTGATATTACAGCCTTAGTTGCTGGACAGAATAACCGACAATTCTACCCTCTCCCGTCATCCGTGTTGTCAGAAGGGCCGTCAGGTAGGTTGTACCACAGGTAGGCTGTAAACTGTACACCATGTAGGCTGTACTACAGGTAGGCTGTATGTCAGGTGTACCACGGGTAGGCTGTACAACTATACAACAGGTAGGCTGTACGACAGGTAGGCTGTACTCAGGGCCGCCGAGAGCCAGCCCGGGCCCCGGGACAGCCGACCTCTCCGGGCCCCTTGTACTTGTAATCGTAAATTATTTTCCCAGTATATAATGTATGTTTACAATTCGAATCTCAATATCTACACTTCATTCAGTAACGAAATATAGACTGCAAACAGTAGGACAAGTGCACTAGGATCTACATCACTACTTGAACATAAAAGTTGTTTAATGCGAGTGGTTAGTAAATGAGGACAAATGATGTTAAAGATCAGACTTGTAGCACCCCGCTCCACAGACCCCCCCCCTTTAGTAAGGACTGTTACGTCAGCAGCGATGTCAAAACCTCGACAGATTAGAACAACGGGTAGATGTATCACATCGCTTTTGTTGTAAGTGCTGCGAGTTTGTACTAAGCTCACTGACGTGCAAGGACATGTTCTCTATGTAAGTGATTTATACTTCTACATGTAAAGAGGAAGAACCGAAGAAGTAAATGCCTAAACAAGTCTTCATCGAGTGTCGTTAAACCTCATTAAAAAGTGTTTGCCTGCGACGAACAGCAGAGCACATCAGTTATATTTTTATCAACTTACATAACAAACACGCAGCACCTATCGAAAGTCCCTTCCTATATATTCCTTTAGCAAAACCGCACGCGCGCGCGCACACACACACAATAACTACACACACGCATGCTGTTACACGTAAACAACAATATCTGAACTGAACTGTCGCCTTCAGACTCTTTAAAGCAGAAATTTTGAATTCATCCAACTTTTACGAAGCATAAACTCGGTCGACTTCAACGCCATCAGTCACTAGCCGTTAAAATACCTGCTCAGTTTTAGAAGACAAAGCAACTGTTTTAAAAGACTAGTTAGCTAGTAAGTGTTAATACTTTTAATATTTAAGGAGATTAGAATGTTTTGTAAAAATGACAGAAAAATAGAAATGTTTGGCATATTTAGCTGAATCGTAATAGTTCATAGAACAAAGTTTATACAGTACTAATATTGTCATTTTACCTGCTGACTAAAAACTTTATGAGCTTTTTCTCAAAACTTCATTATTGTCAGTCAATTTGAGACGCTAGTCACTCTCATTGACACTGATGTTCCTGCCTTGTCAAATGCTATTTGCCAATAAACTCGATTACTATACTGTATGGTAGTGTGCGACATCGCAGTTAGTGGGATGGAAACAGCACGCACACAGGGAGGGTGGAGGCTGGCATGTGGGGGTCGGGTGGTCGCTGGCCGGGTGACAGCCACGTGACAGAGGGAAGGTGTGAGGGGTCGACTAGCGACAGGATGCAGGTGCGCGGATGTGGATGGATACGCCTAATCAACCATCCAAACAAAGTTATGCAGAGGGCAACCCAGAATCACGAGGTCAGAAGAGTTGGAGGACTTACGGATACATGTATCACCATCTTCAGTGTACCCTGCGCAGCAAACATTCTTCCTGCGATAGGCGAGCTCCGTGACCACCTTGTACGTTGACCTCAGCTCTGTTCTGTAAGCAGCAAATGTTGTTTAACTCGAGATACATGCATACTTTTTCCTATTCCTTTGGCTAAGGAGCATACACATATTTTAGTTACAGAAGTCTTACAAAACAACTGTGAAATTATAGGTCACGAATCACATTCGCATACACAAACGCATGCACTCACATTCACACTTACCACCAGACCTTCCTATATGCACCAGGCCCTCACTCAGACCAGGCCCTCCCTTTTTGTATACTTGAAGGAAACGAGGTACCCCTAAGCTTCTAATGCCAAAGCGAAGAAACTGATGAATCAAATTTTTTTGTTTTGCACCAGGCCCTCCCTGTGCACCAGACCCTCCTCTTTGCACCAGACCCTCCCATCGAAGTGGAACTTTTTTTTAGTCTTCTAATGCCAAAGCGAAGAAACTGATGAATCAAATTTTTTTGTTTTGCACCAGGCCCTCCCTGTGCACCAGACCCTCCTCTCTGCACCTGACCCTCCTATCGACCTGGAACTTTTGTTAAAAAAAAGTTTTGCACTAGGCCCTCCCCCGGGTTTCTTTGCTTTTTTTTGTTTTTTTTTTTTTTTTTTTTGAAAATGGTTAGGGTTAGAGTGTTCTGCAATTCACATTAATTCACGCAACTGGCTGCGTTCTTCATCGACGTGCGGGTCGAGTGATCCCACCGCCTAAAGTTGTTTCATTTCTTTTCATCTGCTTTGCAACGATATTTGAAAGGTTTCAACAAAATGCGAAATGAATGAAAAAAATTGTAGAGCTAGGGAGCAGCCACGCGAGAATGTGCCTCTCTTTACACTTTCGCCGATGCCACCCCCGAGGCGAGAGTCCGGGGCGTCACTGAGAGTCTGACTCGGCAAAAGCTTTCCTCCGGTTTGATAGACTTTTTCAGACTCTCGACGCGGAGGCCAGCTACCCCTCACTAAACCGTTCACTCGGTAGTAGTGACAGGCGGTGTGTAGAAAGGGCATCCGACGTAATTACTGAGAATTCCTCGTTGATAAGAAGAATTTCAAGCCCCCAGTACCTATCACGAAGGACGTTCAAGGGGTTCGCACAGTTTTCAAAGCATGGTCACATCCACCTTGACTCCTTCTAAAGGCAGCCAGACCTGTTGTTGCTCAATCTCTTGTGGCTAAATGCCACTTCTCCCTCTAAGAAGTTAGCACCGATACGTGAAGAATTGGTGAACTATTTAACAGGCTAGAGACTCGCCCGTTATCGGAATTAATCAGACAAATCGCTCCACCACCTAAGAACGGCCATGCGCCACCACCCACCGAATCAAGAAAAAGATATCAATGTGTCAATCCTTACAGTGTGCGGACTGGGTGTGTTTTACCGTGTTGAATCAAATTAAGCCGCAGGCTCCACTCCTGGTGGTGACCTTCCGTCAATTCCTTTAAGTTTCAGCTTTGCAACCATACTTCCCTGGAACCCGAAAAGTTTGGTTTCAGAGTCGATGAAGCGACACTTGCCCAACGCTAGATGGCATCGTTTATGGTCAGAACAATGACAGTTTTTAATCGTCTTCGAACCTCTGACTAGTTCTTGACTAATGAAAATATGCTTGGCAAATGCTTTCGCAGTTGTTCGTCTTGCGAAGACGACCCTGCGAAGAGCCGCGCACGCTCAGGCTTCGCGCAGTGACCGTCGCGAGACGACCGCACGACCAACTACGAGCTTTTTAAGCACAACGACTTTAATATACGCTATTGGAGCTGGAATTACCACGGCTGCTGGCACCAGACTTGCCCTCCAATAGATCCTCGTTAAAGGGTTTAAAGTGTACTCATTCCAATTGCGGAGAATCAAAAGAGTTCCGTATTGTTATTTTTCGTCACTACCTCCCCGAGCTGGGTAAGCCTTCCTTGGAAGTGGTAGCCGTTTCTCATGCTCCCTCTCCGGAATCACACCCTGATTCCCCGTTACCCGTAGTCAACGTGGTAGGTCTATCACGTACCATCGACAGTTGATAAGGCAGACATTTGAAAGATGCCTCGCCGGCTCGAAGCCATGCGATCGGCACAAAGTTATCCAGAGTCATTAAAAGGGACGGGGCCGAGACCCCGACTGGTTTTGAACTAATAAAAGCGCTCTTTCCCGGCTTTGACGGGTCGAAGTTGGTTTGCATGTATTAGCTCTAGAATTGCCACAGTTATCCAAGTAGAAATGGATCATCTAAGGAACCTCGACTGATCTCATGAGCCATTCGCGGTTTCACCGTACGAGGCATGGCTTAATCTTTGAGAACAAGCATATGACTACTGGTAGGATCAACCAGAATGCTGTTGGGTGTACACGTAACCGACTCCCACGAAGCAGTCGCCGCTGGAGCGCAGGTCCTGCGTTCGCGGGTGCTTTTCGCTCTTGCAACCGCATCATCGGTTCAAATTTTCAACGTGCGGAGCGTTCACCCGATCGACACGGGCGCGCTCTTTCACTCGAGACACAGTAAAGCGTTATTCGATACGCCGACGCGGCTGGCCGAAAGGAGCATGACGAACCCCTCTCTCTGCTCAACCAGCGCGCGCCTGAGCCGTGGGAAACGCGACAGCGAAAGCCGCGAATCACCACCGAGCCAACCCGTACCAGACCTTCTTCGGTCCGCTTCGAAACCGGCTCGCAGCAGGACGGGACGCAGACAACGATCACTTTCGACCGAGGGCGTCGCACGCCGAGCGAGCGCTCAGTTGCCGATGCAAAATACAAAACTGGGTGAGCACTACATGGCTAATAGTAACCTTTCTCTATTGCCATGTTCACTTTCTCGCTCCTTTCGGCACACCTGCTCCCCATATATATAGCGCCGACTTATCTCTTCCCTGCCTTGTGCCACGCCTCCCCTTGCACCAGGCCCTCCGCACCAGACCCTCCGCACCAGACCCTCCGCACCAGACCCTCCTGTTCGGTAAACTTGAAGGAAACGAGGTTCCCTAAGCTTCCAGTACCAAAATGAAGTTACTAATGACTAGAAGTGATCATGTTTTCAATTTTGTATGCACCAGATCCGCACTGATCCGCTTTGCACCAGACCCTCCGCTCAGAAACGAACATTTTACAAGTTTGGCACCATGCCCTCCGCACCAGACCCTCCGCACCTGACCCTCCGCTCGAACGAACATTTTACAAGTTTTGGCACCATGCCCTCCGCACCAGACCCTCCGCTCGAACGAACATTTTACAAGTTTGGCACCAGGCCCTCCGCACCAGACCCTCCGCGAGACACAGTCAAGCGTTATTCGATGCGCCGACGCTGTTGACCGAAAGGAGCCACGACGAACCCCTCTCTGCTCAACCAGCGCGCGCCTGAGCCGTGAGAAACGCGACAGCGAAAGCCGCGAATCACCACCGAGCCAACCCGTACCACACCTTCTTCGGTCCGCTTCGAAACCGGCTCGCAGCAGGACGGGACGCAGACAACGATCGCTTTCGACCGCGGGCTTCGCACGCCGAGCGAGCGCTCATTTGCAGATGAAAAATACAAAACCGGGTGAGCATTTCATATATAGAAACCTTTATAGCCACGGTCCCTTTCGCGCACCTTTCAGGACGCCTGCTTCCCATGTATATAGCGCCGACCTTAACCATACCTGCCTTGTGCCACGCCTCCCATTGCACCAGGCCCTCCGGGCACCTGACCCTCCCTAGGCACCAGGGCCTCCGGGTACCTGACCCTCCTTAGGCATCAACCCTCCAGGCACCTGACCCTCCCTAGGCACCTGACCCTCCTTAGGCATCAACCCTCCAGGCACCTGACCTTCCCTAGGCACCAGACCCTCCGGGCACCTGAGCCTCCCTAGGCACCAGACCCTCCGGGCTTCTGACCCTCCCTAGGCACCAGGCCCTCCGGGCACCTGACCCTCCCTAGGTACCAGGCCCTCCGGGCACCTGACCCTCCTATTGAACTGAAACTTCCAAGATGATGGGTGAATTCTCATTTGGTACGGTTATCGGGCTGGGTATTGTTGTGATCGGTTTTTGTCGGTGTACAGACACAACGTTGTTCGGAATGCGATCAACCGGCGAAAGGAGAAAGCGTTGCTGCTATGGACAACATTTGTTCAATTTTTCCCCTATTACATTCCTTTTTTTTTTTGAACCAGGCCCTCACGCACCAGACCCTCCTCTTCGCACCAGACCCTCCTCTGCACCAGACCCTCCTGTATGCACCAGACCCTCCCATAGCACCAGGCC